>NW_008327455.1:33637-41195 GCF_000622305.1 Nannospalax galili
ATAAGAATTTATCAGGGAAAGGCCCTGGGTTGCCCTTAAGATGAACCAGAGCAAGGCCCAAAGCAGGTCTCTGTGAGATTTCAGACAGAGCCCAGCTGGCCCTGTGACTGTGGAACTCAGATTCTACTATTCTTGGATGTTGTTTCTTTTCTTTATTTGGTGATTGCTTTGGTGATAAGCTACCACCAGGAACAACAGACGACTGATTCATCTTATATTGTTTATCTCCAGGATGAGTTTAGCCTTTTTTTCTGTGAACATTTTCAATACACAAGCAGAAATCATGTGATGGAAACAGATAAAATCTTCATCTTCCCCTACAAACCTTATTCCAACCCAAAGTTATTTTTCCTGTTTATTATGTGGAAAATTGGCAAATCGCAAATCTTGTTAGGAACTCTTAATGTTATATGGAAATTTCAGGTGACAGCTGAGTGTCCTGGGTGGGTGGTAATGCCTGAAGAGGGGAACTTAAGTTCCACTTGCTTCTCTCCTCCCTTGGGGACCATGGGCTGTTTGAGGAGAACGATGATCAGGTGGGTATTTACCTGTTTTCTTGTCAGGATTTGACTTTCTCAGGCTCTTGCAGGTATAAGGAGATGTTCAATAATGCCTCTACTGGGGGTTTAGTACTCTTCCACGGAGTCTACTTTTTGTTACCCCGACTTCATGTTACAGAGAAACATGACAGGGAAGCTTTAGTTCCCCTAATCAGAATAAGGTTTGCACTCATTATCAATGCAAACGCACAGTCCTCACTAACTTGTACTTTGTGGGTTCAACAACAACAACAAACAACAAGAATGCCAGAGCATATGAAATTGGGAGGGAAAAGTGTTGACGAGCTAGGAGAGGATTTGAAGGGAAGAAATGGGGGTAGATTTTGTTAAAACACAAGGAAGCATAAAATTACCAAACAATGAAAAATCCCTCTCACCTCAAAGGGGATATAAGAGGTACTGTATTCTGGAACCAAATATGAGAGAGACCATGGCCTTGGAACACAGATTCAGACTTCCCCAAATACCATGCTCCATATTTATTGTAGAAATTTTTCATACCTTTCTTTTTATCCTGTTCATTTCTATTAAAAGTTTTTAAAAGAATCTTTACTTTATTTAATATGTGTATTACAGAAAACAAAAGGCAAGAAGCCAAGAACAAAATTATCCAGTCACATACAGCTCAGTTAGTCATGTCATCCTAGATCCTGCATATAAATGAGACTGTACACTATGTATCATGCTTTCCAAAACATTGTGAATATTCACCAACTCAAAATCCCCACACAATATGAGTATTTGATAACCAAGAATATACAAGGGTGTCTCAATCTGTCAAAACTGCAATCCTGTCTCCCTTGCACGGAAATTTCACAGATGAAAATGGCAGCAGGTCTCTAGACAGAAGTATTAGAAAAGTTACAATTAAAATCTGCATTCCCTTAATGCTCACTTTAAAAGCAAACATAAAGCAATAAACTACAGCAAGCACAGTGTTTGCTATTAGATCTATATGGTAAAATATTGACAAGAAGATCAATTAATGCATTACTATGGTGTATCATACACATCATCAGCTCCCACGAATATCAATGTGGACACACCTGTGCAGATCTCTCCTTACAAGTTTCCATCTGGCCCTCCACTGCCAGCCTAACTATCATGTCTTGACTGATACCATACAGAGGTGAATAATGATCCTGTGTTTGAGAGTAATCTTTTCTGTTGATACTAACATAGTCACAAATTGGCTAATTCATGAGCTCTATATTTTAAAATACACTCACTTTAGATCATTTATAAAGCTGAGAATGTTGTAGAACAAACTTTGTGTACAATAAACCCAAGTACTTTACAAAAATTGCACATGTAGGCCCGAGACTACAATTGAAAACTTTCATCGGGATGTGGAGACAGTAGCAACAAAACCCGTCCCTTTTCCATCCTCTTCTGCACAACTCCAGTGTCTTCACTTCAGGATGATATGAGAGCATGAATAAAGGTCCCTCCCAGAAGACAGTCCTTCCTAAATGCTAAAGGTATTTATAGAGATTATTTTTCTACTAACACATTAGGACTTATTCTTTAATACCCAGCAGTATTAACTGAAATCTACATCAGGAACAATGGCTAGGCAACCTGAACCAACCAGCAAGCACAGGACCCTCCTCTCTGCACAATTCTTTTCCCTGCCCACTGCCACCATTTGGTACAGTCAGCATCTGTTCCAATACATCAAGTGTAACCATTCTACTCCTTGAATGCAACGATTCCCATGAAATAACAAAAACAATCTTTAACAGGTGTTATTAGCCCTCTTATTTTCACCATGTATGCACTTGATTTGTTGGTGAATGTATGTAGATGCTGCACGCCACTGTGCTTGCATGGAGCTCAAATGAAAACCTACTTGTGAGAGTTCCCTCCTACCATGCAGGTCCTGGAGATTGAACTTGGGGTCATCCTGGAAGCAAGTCATCTTGCCAGTCCATTATGCTTTTTTTTGAGACAGGGCCTCACTGTGTAGACCAGGCTGGCCTCAAACTCAGAGATCACACACCTGTCTCCCAGGTGCTGGGATTAAAGGGATGTGCCATCACACCCGGCCCATTATGTACTTCTAAATGTCTAAGAATAGATGTTTGCAATATGAACTTCAGTTTTCTCAATATTGTACATTACTATGGAATAAGCTGCACACACCCAGCAAAGACTTTGATAAGAAAGTGTCTTCAATATAGCAACACTCTGGCTTAGAACCTTTCACATCTCTATCAACCCAGGGCTCATATTTATGCAACTGTCATGTTTTGAGAGGACATTAAAAATTTCATTCCATAAGAGAATCCTACACATTTTAACACAATGGGGTATCCACTATGTTTGTTCATTAACTCTGCTTCTATCACATATTGTCAACATTTTTAAAGTCCAGCAAGACTAGATGTTGGGTATTTGAACTTGTCTGTCCATTATATATACTATATATTACATAGTAAAATACAGATATAAGGGACAATGGTCACTTTGCATTACCTACATCTGGTACTAGCCCTTCATACTTTTCCTCTCTCCCTGCCTTCTGAAACCAGCACAAATATGTGCTGCTCAGTAGTGGTTTTTATCATTCTATCTCCAAAAGAGTATTTCACAATGAATTTTAACAAAAGATTATCTACAAAGTGGATTGTTTACAATATCTACTTTTTACATAATGTGTGCATGTCTAAACACCTAGAAAGACTAGCTGGTTCTAATAAGGATTTAAATTTGTCCAGTATATACACAGTATAGTTGGGTAAACTGCACACATGTCATAATGATTATGTCTGAATGTGTCTTTTAATATGACCATGTGGTCTAGGACTCTTTGCTTCTTCAGATTCTCTCCTACATCACATGTGATAGAGACATATGCCATTTACATAGGATGCAATTTCACAAACCTTTTCAAAAGACAGCCTTTCTGTGAATTTTAACATAAAATAAAATGTGTTAGTTTACCAACTCTACTTTTGTCTTATATTTGTAACCTCTTTAATATCTAGAGACTAGATATCATAAAATTAGGACTTGTTTGTCCAGTACGTATAATATATACAGTATAGTGAAGTTAAATGAAATGCACACAACACACAGGGTAATGGATAACTTAACATTTCCAGTGTACAATAATGAAATCTTTTGCAGTTTCTTCCCTTTGTCCTTCCTCAGTCATGAGAAGGTACAGCCAGTAACCTGCTCTTAAAAGGGATTTAACTGTGCAGCTTCCAAACAGTATTTCCCCAGCTTTTACAATCTATTTACATAGTATTATTTTATTAGTTTGAATTTTAAATACATCATCCACTTTAAAATATCTATAAAGCCTAGCTATTTCAAGTAAGCACAGATTTGCTATCTTCATGGCACTGGTAAACAAACTGTAAAGACAGGCATCTGCTCAATATAAACATTTGGGCCTTGGTCTGCTCTCTTCTCCTTCTCTCTGCTTCAAACAGGTAGACCAATTACAGGCATATGTAATGCAGGAAAAAAAGTGGAATAGATCCATATATAAAGCCATTTGTGGTGGCACATGCCTTTAATCCCAGCACTTGTGAGGCAGAGGCAGGCGGATCTTTGTGAGTTCAAGGCCAGCCTGGTCTACATAGCGAGATCCAGGACAGCTGGGGCTATAAGAAGGCCCTCTCAAAAAGACAAAAAAATAAAAGCAAAAAGAGCTTTCTTATGAAATTCAACAGTGTATGAAATGTGCTAGTTTTACTACTTTGTCATGTGCTGGCAACCTTTTAAACATCTAGGGACGAAATATTGAAAAATGTGGACATATTTGTCAATCATATACTAGATATACACAGCAAAATAAAGCCCACAAAATATACAATGGAACCTGAAAAGGTCCAAGCATGAACAAAGTAGCATGTAGTTACGTTTCACAACCTCAGCTCTCCACCTCCTTCAAACTACAGAACACAGACAGAACATACTGCTCAGAGATGGTTTCACAATTCCATTCCCCAAAGACACTATTAATACATACGAATTATGACATAAAGATACTTACAAAGTGATATTTTGCTACCTCTCCATTTAACATACGTGGTGCACTTCTAAACATCTATTTGGCCACTGCTTACACAGCAGTGTGCAATATACTGCACATATGTAACAACAATAATATTTTTACAGTGTTTTCAAAGCACTAACATTCTGGCCCACAACTTTTCTGTTTTCTACCAACAAGTGGGCTAGAATGCTCAAAACTTTGAGAAGACCATCATCCTAACACAAAATGTAAGTTTACCAACTACATTTGTCATACACTGGCAACCTATTTAACATCTAGAGACTAGTTGTCAGACCTCAGGAATCCTTTGTCCTTTATTTACAGTATATTTACAGCAAAGCCAAACAAAATGAGACAATGATTCCTCTTCCTCACTGTAAGCAAACCGGCTCAGAGCCTGGGAACCTGGGAACAAGGTGTGCAACTCAAGACTGGTTTGGCCATTCCTCCCTAAAGAGTATTTCTATATGAATTTTAACAAAAAACTATAACGTATATACAAAATGTGTCACTTTACTACTTCTACTTAGAAACTATGCCAGGCACTTCAGAGCATCTGGAGAGACTATGTTGCAAAAAGACTATTTAGCATTGTCAAATACATATGTACAAACATAGATGTATATACTCACACAATGCAATAGTTATTATACAAAAGTCTTCTCCAAGTGGCCAGTCTGGCACTGAACCTTCTCCCCACTCCCCTACTCCCCCCTCCTCCTTTTCTTCCTCTTCCTTCTTAGGCTCCATCTTCTAACTTACTGAATAGCAGATGACTGTCACTCCTGGGATGGTCCTACAGGAGGCGTAAGTCCATTTCAGGTCCTTCCAGAAGGCGAGGCTATGGCAAATAAAACTCAAAACAACTGGGCTCCCAACATGTCATTTCCAACCTCACTGTTCATCTGCAATCTCTCCATCTAGATGTCCAGATTTCACCAAAAGTGTTCTTTTCAAAGGTTGGAGGAAAGGTCGAGTGCAGCCATTTCACATTCTATACAGAGCTCTTTGACCTTCGTGAGCGGTCCCAGCTGGATTCATGGGCTACCACGGGTCCTGCCTCTCCTGCTTGGAGGAAGGACATGGCCGGCTGCCCGTCCCTCTTGCCACCACTTGTGTCTCCGGAATGCAGGGGCTCCTCTCACCTTCCAGAACCGTTAAGGCCTTTGTTCCCTCGAGGTCCCCATCAAGTGTGGTTGTGACTGGTCCCCAGGGTTGTTTGACCCAGCGATGGCTGCCCATCCCTGCACAGACCGGCCTTCTCTGCGTCCAGAGGCCTGGAAGAGCCACCCTTGGCCTTCAAGTGGCTGCCAAGTCATGCCCACCGCCACTACGGGTCTCCACGTCCTCATTAGGCTCCGGAGACAAGGAAGGCAGAGAGGTGTCTGGACTGTGCTGGGTGGTGGCAGCCATCAGTGTAAGCATGACACTATGGTGTAAAGACCTGGTTGGCACTTGGTGGCTGGAGCAAGATCCAGGTGGTGGTCCTCAAGGTGGAGGCCCAGGCTGTTCTGCCTGGCGCAGCTGGCCCTGCTCTCTGCCAGAAATGACTTGTCAGTTCTCCTCACTCATCCGGAACTCTGCATCTTTTATATTTTTTCTCCTATTTCATTTTTGAATTCATTTGTCTAATTTTTTTTTCTTGGTTTACTAAGGAGTTTGTTGAACTTATCTTTGGAAAAGTCAGCAGGCTCTTATTTTTGTTGATTTTTTTACTTTTATTTTTTATAATTTTAAATTTTTTTTTTACAAATTTCATACAACGTGTTGATTATATTTAGACCTCCTCCCTTATCTGCATCCCAGTGGTGCTCCCTACAGGCTTTCATGTAATTTTTCATACACATTAAGGCCTGTTGAATCACCTTTGTGTCTGCAATTTCTGTGTCCATTCACAGAAGCCTGGTGAACCTATCTAGGATCACAGTGTTAAAGAAACCAAGTTTCCCTTTCTTTGTACTTATCAGATGCAATTAGATCCTCAGATAAGGCTGGGATTTGGAATCCATTTCCCTATTTCTATGCTGGGATTTTGCTTGGCTTGAACTTGCACGGGTCTTGTGCAGGCTGTTACCATTGCTGTAACTTCATATTAGTAACTTCTCATCTGTCTGGAGAACTCTATTTCCTTGTGGTCATCAAGCACTTCTGGCTCTTACAAACTTTCTGTTCCTCTTCCATAACTGTATTTTGAGTCTTGCTTGGCAGGGTCAGATATAGGTATACATCTTCAGGATAAGAACACTGCAGTTTCTGACTGTACTTTGGTCAGGTGAAGCTTTCAGGTTTAATCATCATCTGCTGTACGAAAAATGCTTCACTGATGGGAGTTGAGAGGTACATTAATATTCTCTCTGCCCTGTTTCTCTTTGTTCCCTGGAAACATTAGGCAGTGTAGATTTGTCACTTTGGACTGGCTACTTCATAGACATTTTTTCTCTGCATTTGACCAGTTGTGGACCTTTGTAATAGTCTCCATCTGTTTCACAAAGAAGCCTCTTTGATGATTGTCAAGACATACATGTCTCTGTAAATATAAGGATGCATATTAGAATACAGTAAGAAACTGTTTTGTTCTAGGCATATGACCACACAACAAGGAATGGAACCACACACAAGAGTATTTGGAGAACATCAAATTAGACTTGACAAGAGTGTCCTTTTATTTTTTAAATAAATATTGTTTATTTGGGTTTGTGTATTTTATAAAATAAACCTTATTTAGACCCCCTTCTCTATCTGCATCCCCAATACTTCCTCAACAGATGTCATGCATTCTGGCATATAAAGTCCTATCTGGTCAGGCTTTTATACCCAGATGTCCCTTACTTCAAATTCATCCATTGGAGTCTACTCAGTCTATGTACAGTCACTATCTTAAAGAATGTCATCTTGGTCTCATCCAGCAGTAATTGGCTGCCGATAGTTCCTCAGCTAAGGTTGGGGACTACTACCCATATCCACGGTTCTATGCTGTTTTTTTTTT
>NW_008327455.1:42049-44314 GCF_000622305.1 Nannospalax galili
CCTTGGCTCCTTTCTTTTACCAGTTCCATCTATGTGAAGATAAGTCAATGGTCCTGCTCGACCATTGTTGGCTTCTCTTGGAAGCATGGAGGAAATGATTCCTCCGTGTTGACCCTCCTCTTTATAGACTGGACACTGGTTCACTATGCTGGGTTTTTACATGATTGACTCAGCATGGGCATTGTGCATGTGGTCACCATTGCTGCAAGTAAATATGAGCAAGTTTTCAGAGGCCTGAAATACTCTGATTCCTTATGCTCATGTACCAGCTCTAGCTATTACACTATTTCTGGCCCTCTTTGGCTAGGCATCTCTCAGAAACATAATCTCTGTTTATGCCTTCTTGTGAAACTCTGTAATAGCCTCCATTTGTTGCAAATATTGCTAAAAATTTAAAAAGAGATAAATAATAATAGAGGACATAAAGTGAGGGTAAGGTAATGAGGTGGAAGGAGATATGTGGGATTGGTTTTGAACATGATCAAAATAAATGTATAGAATTTAAAAATAGTGAATTTTCATGATTTTATTCCATATAGTTTGATGGTAATTAGACCCTCATCCCTCTCTGCACATCCTTTCATGGTCCCCCACTCATAATCTAAAAATAAACAAATCAAAAAAATTACATCAAAAGAGAAAATCTAAATGAAATGAATGAATTTATGAACATGTATGATCCACCAAGTTAAAGTGATATTAATAATTTAAACAGACAAATAGCCACCAAAAGATAAATACAGTAACTAAATACCTCCCAAATAAAAAGAGTCTAGGACCACAAATCTACTAGACCTTTAAGAAGAACTAACTCCAATTCTCCACAAATTCTTCTTTAAAATATAAAAGGAAGGAACACTTCTAAACTCTTTTTATAAATACAGTATCACACCAATATCCAAACCAGTTGAAGACACAACAAAATATGAGATCATAGTCCAAACTCCCTTATGAACATAGATGCAAAATTTTTCAATACTATACTGGGAAACAATTCAAATACACAGAAAAAAATCATTCACTGTGACTTATTCAGGTTCATCCAAAATACAAGGATGATTCAATAAATGGAAACTGGTAAATCTAATCAAACACAACAATAGAATCAATGACAGAAACCCTATCATTATCATCATTACAATATCTCATTAAATGAAGAAAATGCCTATGATAAAATGCATCAATCATTCATGATAATGTCATGCAGTATCTTTATAAGCTGCATATTTGACAGAAGGTTAGTATCTAGAATATACAAATACTTAAATAATTAAACAACAAAATTTTAAAAAATGTTAAAAACTGGGGCAAGGAACTCAGAGTTCTCAAAAGATAAAATGCAAATGACTAAGAAATACTGAAAAAAAGATCAGCATCTTTATCCTCCAGAGAAATGTAAAAGTATTTTGAGATTTAATTTTATACATGTTAGAATGGCCAAGATCATGGGGCTAGAGAAATGGCTCAATGGTTAAGAGTACTTGCTGGTCTTTCAGAGAACTTGAGGTCAGTTTCCAGCACCCATATGGTAGCTAAGAAACATCCATTGTAAAATTCATATGAAATCCCAAAAGACCATGAATAGCAAAAGCAATCCTGAGCATAAAGGGCAATGCTGGGGGCATTGGCATACTAGATCTCAAACTATATTACAGAGCTATAGCAATAAAAACTGCATGGTATCAGCACAAAAACAGACACATAGATCACTGGAACATAATTGAAGCCCCAAATATAAGTGCATGCAATTTCAGCAACATTATATTTGACAAAAGTGTCAAGAACAAACACGTGGTGGAGGAAAGACAACATCTTCTACAAATGGTGTCAGCAAAACCGGGTCTCCATCTGTAGAAGAGTGGAACTAGACTCTGATCTTCCACCTTGCACAAAGATCTCAGATATGAAACCTGAAACACCGAAACTGTGAAAAGAAAACAGGAAGTACCCTAAAATTCATTGGTGTAGGAAAAGAATTTCTAAATCAGATATCAGTTTCTTAAGCATTAAGGCCAACAGTCAACAACTGAGACCTCATTAAATGAGAAAGCTTCTGTATAGCAAAAGAAAAAAACCAGTAAGTGAAGAGAAAACCCACAGAGTGGGCAAAAATATTCACTGGTGACACAACAGATGGAGGTTTAATATTTAGAATATACAAAGAACTCAAAAAAAAAGAAAAATTAAATAAACCAATAAAAAGATGATCTATAGATCTTAACAGAAAGTTATCAAAAGTAGTAATAAATAAAAATGGTTAAGAAA
>NW_008327456.1:0-530 GCF_000622305.1 Nannospalax galili
AAAGAAGAAGTAAAGATGGCTAAGAAGCATCTTGAAAGATGTTCAACATCAGTAATAATTATGGAAATGCAAATTAAAATCACTTTAAGATTTCATTTTACCCCAATCAGACTGGCTAAGATCAAGACAACAAATGATGCCAAATGTTGGACAGGATGTGGGGAAAGGGGACCATTCATCCATTGCTGGTGGGGCTGCAAATTTTTTCAACCCCTATAGAAAGCAGTGTGGTGAACTCTTAAAAAATGACATATGAACATACCATTTAACCCACTTATACCCTTCATTTGCATGCTATTTTCACAAGAGCTAAGAGATGGAAGCAACCTAAGTGTCCCTCAGTTGAGGAGTGGATAATGAAAATGTGGTTCATTTATACGATGGAGTTTTACTAAGCAATAAAGAAAGATGAAATCATGAAATTTGCAGGTAAATTTCTAGAACTAAAAAACTGTTATACTAAGAGAAGTGTCATAGATTCAGAAAATAAAATCGAAGTATGTTCTCCCTCATATGTGGATTCTAGAACC
>NW_008327457.1:0-20659 GCF_000622305.1 Nannospalax galili
AACGCTAAACATAACCCTAACCCTACCTAACACTAACCCTAACCCTAAATCTAAACCAAATCCTAAACCCTAATCCTAACCCTAACCTAACACTTACCCTAAACCTAACCATAACTCTTTCGTTAACCCTAACCCAAACACTGCCAGAAAACCTACTGTGCTCTTTTGGGAAAGCAAGCACTTAGTACAGAAGTGACAAATATTTTTCTCAGCAGCCTGACGAACATTGATGCCACAGTCCTTTTACATACAAATCATAAAGAGCTTTCTGAAATGAGAAATGTTACTGTTCTTTCGTTTTAACTACAGTAACAACCTATACCTGACCATAAACCTAACACTAACAATAACCCTCACCCTAATACAAACCCTCTCACCGTAACCTAATCCAAACCCTAAACCTAATCCTAAGGCTAATGCAAACCCTAGCCCTAACCCTGACCCTAAAACTACCCCTAAACCTCACTCTAACCCTACCCCTAACTCTCACCCTAACCTAATCCAAACCCTAAACCAACCTAAACCCTCACCTTAACCCCCTCCCTATCTCTCACCCTAACCTAATCCAAACCCTAAACCTACCCAAGCCCTAACCCTACCCCTAATCCTAACTCTACCCTAACACTAACCCTAAACATATCCCCTAACCCTAACCACTAACCCTAACACTAACCCTAAACCTACCCCTAACCCTATCGCTAAACCTACTCAAACCCTACCAGAAAACCTACTGTGCTGTCTATTGGAAAACAAGCACTTAGTAACAGAGGTGACACATATTTTTCTTAAGAAACCTGACTGACATTGATGCCACAGTTCTTTGACTTACAACTCATAAAGATCTTTGTGAAATGAAACCGTAATCCTCATCCTAACGCTAACCCTAACTCTCACCATAACCTAATCCAAACCCTAATGATAACCCTAACCCCAAATGTAACCCTAAACCTATTGCTAACTCTAACCCAAACCCTACAAGAAAACCTACTGTGCATTCTTTGGAAAAGCAAGAACTTAGTAACAGACGTGACACACAATTTTCTTAAGCAACCTGACTTACATTGATGCCAGTCCTTCTACATACAACTCATAAAGACTTTTCTTAAATGAGAAATGCTACTGCTCTTTCCTTTTAACTACCATAAGTACATTCCCCTAACTCTAAACCAAACACGAACCCTAACTCTAACCCGAAACCTAAACCTAACCCCAACCCTAACCCTAACCCTAACTCTAAACTTAAGCCTAACACTAAACTAACACTTAACTGCCAATGCTAACCCTAACTCTAACCGTAACACTAACCCTAAACCTCACACTAATCCCTAACCCTAACCCTAACCACAACCCTAACCCTACACTGACCATAACCCTAAAAATAACCCTAACCCTACAACTACCCTAACATTTAACCTAACCCTAATGCTAACCTTAACCCTAACCCTAACCCTAATCCAAATTATAACCTTAATACTATCCCCTACCCTTAAACTAACCCTAACCTTAACCCTAACCCTAACTTTCACCCGAACATAATCCAAACCCTAACCCAACCCTAACCCTAACCCTAACACTAATCCAAACCCTAACCCGAACCCTAAACCTAAAACTAATGGTAACGCTAACCCTAACCTCCACCCTAATGCTAACACTAACTCTGATCCTAACCTAATCCAAAAGCTAACCCTAAGCCTAATGCTAATCAGAACACTAATCCTAAACCTAACGCTAACTCTAACCCTAAACCTAACCCTAACCCTAAACGTACCGAATACTAAACCTAACACTAAGCGTAACCGAAACCCTAACCCTACCCCTAAATCTAACCCTAACCCTTTCACTAACCACAACCCAAACCCTACCAGAAAACCGCCTGTGCTTTCTATGGGAAAGCGAGCACTCAGTACAGATATGACACATATTTCTTTAAGCAACGTTACTGACATTGATGCCACAGTCCCTGTACATACAACTCATAAAGACCTTTCTGAAATGAGAAATGCTACTGTTCTTTCATTTTAACTACAGTAATAACCTATCGCTGACCCTAACCCTAACCCAAGCCCTAACCGAAACCCTAACCCTAACCCTAACCTTCACCCTAACGCTAACACCAACTCTCACCCTAATCTATTACAAATCCTAAACCTACCCCTAACACTAAACTTAACCCTAACCCTAATCATAGCGCTAATCCTAAACCTAATGCTAACCTAACCCTAACCCTAAACCTATCCCTAAACCTAAACCAACTCTAACCTCTAACCCTATCCCAAAGCAGGACCTGAACCCTTACCCTAACCATAACCCTAAACTCTAACCCTAGCCCTAAACAGAATCCGAACCCGAACCCTAACCCTACACTAACCAGAACCAGAATGCAAACCCGAACAAGAACCCTAATCCGCACGCAAACCCCAAAACAAACCAGAACCACAACCCTGACACCAACCCTAACCCCAGGCCCATGTCCATCCTCAGCCCCAACCCGAACCCAAACCCGAACCCAAATCATAACCCTAATCCTAGTACTAGCCCTAGCCCAAGCCTAACACTTTACCCTTAACCCTTAACCCTAACCCTAGCCCTAGCTCTAGCCTTCACCCTAGCCCTAACCCTAACAATAACTCTAACCCCTAACCCTTAACCCCTAACACTAATCTTAACCCTAACCCTAACACTAACCCCTAAACCTAAACCTAAACCTAACACCCAAAACAACCCCAATCCCACACCCAACCCCAAACCCGAATCCTAAACTTAACCCTAACCCAACCCTAACCCGAACCCTAATCCTAACCCCTAACCATAACCCAACACTAACCCTAAAATTAACCCTAACCTTTAACCTTAAACCTAAGCCAAGCCCTAACCCTAACCAGAACCATAGACATAGTCCTAGCCCTAGTCCTAGCCATAGCTCTAACCCTAACACTAACCCTAACCCGAACCTGAACCTGAACCCAAACTTGAATCCTAGCCCTAGCCCTAGTCCTACCCTAACCATTAACCCTAACCTGACCATAACACGAAACCAAAAATGAACCCGAACCACAATCCTGACCCCAGCCCCAAGCCCAGCCCCATCCCCATCCCCAGCCCCAACCCGAATCCGAACCCGAATCCTAACCCTAACCCTAGTCCTAGCCCTAGCCCAACCCTAAACCTTAACCCTTAACACTTAACCCTAATCCTAACCCTAACCTGAACCCTATCCCGAACCTGAACCTTAATCCGAACTCAAACCCAAACCCTAACCCTAACTCTAACCTGAACCAAACCCTAAGCCTAAACCTAAACCTAAACCTAGCCCTAGCACTAGCACTAGCCCTAGCACTAGCATTAGCCCTACCCCTGAGGCTTAACGCTAACCCTAAACCTAACCCTAACCCTAACACTAGCCCTAGCCCTAGCCCTAACCATCACCCTAACTCTTACCCTAACCTAATTTTAAAATTAACCCTAACATCTAACCTGAACCCGAAACCAAACCCAAACCCAAACAGGAACCCGAATCCCTACCCCAACCCCATTCCCAAACGCCACCCCAGCCCCAGTTCAGCTCCAGCCCCAACCGAAACCCTAACTCAAACTCCAACATGAAACCGAACTTGAACCCGAACCCTAACCCTAACTGTAAACCGAAATCTAGACCTAGTCCTAGCCCTAGCCCTAGGCCTAGCCATAACCATAACCCTAAACCTAACCTGAACCCAAACCCGGGCCTATACCCTGTCCCTAACCCTAACCATAACCCTAACCCTAATCTCTCACCCTAACCCTAACCCTAACCCTAGCACTACCTCTTAATCCTAACCTTAACGCTAACCCTAACCCAACCCTAACCTCTAACCGTAACCCTAAACCAAACCCAAACCCTAAAACTAACCCTAACCCTAACCCTAAACCAAAACCTAACCCTAACACTACCACTAACCTGTAACCGAACCCAAACCCTAACTGAACCAGAACCCTAATCCTAATACTAACCATAACCCTAAACCTAACCTTAACCCTAACCCTAATCCTACCCTAACCTTAACCTTAACCCTAACCCTAAGCCTAAACTCTAACCGTAACCAGAATCCAAACCCAAACCCTAACCCTACACTAACCAGAACCTGAACGCAAACCCGAACAAGAACCCTAATCTGCACGGAAACTCGAAAACGCACCTGAACCAAAACCCCGACACCAACCCAAAACCCCAGCCCCATCCCCATCCCCAGCCCCAACGTGAACACGAACCCGAATCGTAATCCTAACCCTAGTCCTAGCCCTAGCCCTAGCCCAAACCCTTAACCCTTAAGCCTAACGCTAGCCCTAGACCTCGCCCTACCCCTAGACCTAGCCCTAACCCTAACAATAACTCTAATCCCTAACCCCTAAAACTAACCTTAATCCTAACCCTAACACTAGCCCCTAACCCTAAACCTGAACCTAACCCTAACACCCAAAACAACCCAAACCCCAAACCCAACCCCAAACACTAATTCTAACCTTAACACTAACCCAACCCGAACACGAACCCTAACCCTAACCCTAACCCCTAACCATAACCCAGCCCTAACCCTAAAACTAAGCCTAACCTTTAACCCTAATCCTAAGCCGAACCATAACCCGAACCCGAAACGGAACCCTGCACATAGCCCTAGCCCTAGCCCTAGCTCTAACACTAACCCTAACTCTAACCCTAACCTGAACCAGAACCCGAACTTGAAACCTAGCCCTAGCCCTAGCCCTACGCTAACCCTAACCCTAACCCTAACCCAAACCCTATCCCAAACATGAAACTTTATCCGAAATCAAAACCAAACCCTAAATCTAACTCTAAACTGAACCAAAACTTAACCCTAAACCTAGTCCCAGCCCTCGAACTAGCCCTAGCCCTAGCCCTAGCGCTAGCCCCACCCCTGAGTCTTAACCCTAACCCTAAACCTAACCTTAACCCTAGCCCAAGCCCTAGCCCTAACCCTAAACTAATTTAACCCGAACCCTAACCTCTAACCAGAACCCGAAACTGAATCCGAACCGAAAGGGGAAACCGAACACCTACCCCAACCCCATTCCCAACCACATCACAGCCCCAGCTCAGCCACAGCCCCAACCCGAACCCTAACTCAAACTCGAACACGCAACCAAACTTGAACCCTAACCCTAACCCTAAACCTAAACCTAAATGTAGCCCTAGCCCTAGCCCTAGCCATAACCGTAACCATAAACCTAACCCAAACCCAAACCCGAACCTAAACCCTATCCCTAACCCTAACTGTAACCTAATCCTAATCTCTCACTCTAAACCGACCCCCAAACTTGACCCTAACCTCTAATCCTAACCCGAACCCAAACACAAACCCGAATCCTAATACTAAACCCAGCCCTATCCCTAGCCTAGCACTACGTCTTAATCCTAACCCTAACGCTAACCCTAACCCAACCCTAACCTCTAAACCTAACCCTAAACCACACCCGAACACTCACCCTAACACTAACCCCAACTTCTAACCCTAACCCTAACCCTAAACCAAAACCTAAACCTAACACTAACTCGTACCCAAACTCGAACCCAAATGCTAACCCTAACCCGAACCCTAATTAGAAAGTGAACCCGAATATGAAAACGAACACCAACCCCAACCCCAAGCCCAACCCCAATCCTAGTCCCAGCCCCAGGCCCAAACCACACTCGAACTCAAAACCGAACACTAACCCTAACCCTAGCTGTATCCCTTTCCCTAGCCCTAGCCCGATCTTAACCCTAACCCTAACCATAACCATAACCCTAACCCCTAACCCTAACCTTAACACTAACCCTAATCCTAGCCCTAGCCCTAACCATAACCATAACCATAACCATAACCCCTAACTCCTAACCCCTAACCCTATACTTATCCCTGACCCCATCTCTAACCACTACACCTAACCCTAAATCTAACCCTAACCCTAACTTTCATCCTAACATAATCCAAACCCTAACACAACCCTAACCCTAACCCTAACACTAACACTAATCCAAACCCTAACCCTAACCCTAACCCTAATACAAACCCTAACTCTAACCTTAACACTAAACCTAACCCTTAAAGAGCTTTGTGAAATGAGAAATGTTACTGTTCTTTCGTTTTAACTACAGTAACAACCTATACCTGACCATAACCCTAACGCTAACCCTAACTCTCACCCTAACCTAATCCAAACCCTAACCCTAACCCTAATGCTAATGCATACCCTAACCCTAACCCTGACCCTAAAACAAACCCTAACCCTATCCCTAACTCCAACCCTAACACTAACCCTAATTCTCACTCTAACGCTAACCCTAACTCTCACCGTAACCTAATCCAAAACCTAACCCTACCCTAACCCTCACCCTAACCCTACCTCTACCTCTCACACTAACCTAATCCAAACCCTAACCCTAACCTAATCCAGAACCTAACCCCAACCCTAACCCTAAAACTAACCCTAAACCTATCCCTAACTCTAACCCCAACACTAATGGTAACCCTCACCCGAATGCTAATGCTAACTCTCACTCTAACCTAATACAAACCCTAACCCGAACTCAAAACCAAACCTGAACGCTAACCCTAACACAAACCCTAACCGAACCAGAACCCTAATCCTAACACTAACACTAAACCTAGCCCAATTCCCTAGCCCTAGCCCTAACCCTAAAACCTTAACCCTAACCACAGCCTTAGCCCTCGCCCTAGCCCTAAACATAACCCTAACACCTAACCCCTAACACCTAACTCTGACCTTAACCCTAACCCAAACCATAACCCTAACCCTAACCTCTAACCAAAACCTAACCCGAACTCGAAACCGAACCTGAACGCTAACCCTACCCCGAAACTTAACCGAAGCAGGACCCTAATCCTAACACTAACAATAGCCCTAAACCTAGCCCAATGCCCTAGCCCTAGCCTTAGCCCAAAACCTAAACCTTAACTTAACCCCAGCCCTAAACCTAGCCCTAGCCCAAGGCCTAACCATAACCTTAACCCCTAACCAGTAACGCCTAACTCTGACCTTAACCCTAACCCTAACCCTAACCATAACCTTAATTCCTAACCCCCAACCCTAACCTTAACCCTAACCCTACCCCTAGCCCTAGCCCTATCCCTAACCCTAACCCTAAGCATAACCCTAAGCCCTAACCCCTAACCCTAACCTTCACCCTAAACTCTAATCCTAAACCTAATACTATCCCAACCCCGAAAAATAACCCAAACTCCAACCCCAACCCCAAACACAAAGCAAGCCCCAGCCCCAGCTCTAACCTGAACCCATACCTGAACCCTAGCCCTAGCCCTAGCACTACCTCTTACTCTGAACCCTAACCCTAGCCCTAGCCCTAGACATAGCCCCAGCATAGCCATAAACCTAAACCTAAACCTAACTGTAACCCTAACCCAAACTCCCAACCCTAACCCTAACACTAATACTAACCCTAACCTCTAACCCTAACCATAACCCTAACCTGAAACCAAACCTGAACCCTAACCTGAACCATTACCCAAACCCAAACCCGAATTCTAACCTCTAACCTAACCCTAACCCGAAACCGAACCTTAACCCAAACCCAAACCCGAACCAGAAACCTACCCCTAACTCTAACAGTAAGCCGAACCTGAACCATAATCTGAACCCGAACCCAAACACTAACCCGAACCTGAACCCCAACCCCAACTGCAAACCCATCCCTGCCACAGCCCCAGCCCCAACCAGAACACAAAACCAAAACAGAATCCTAGACCTAGCCCTAGCCATAGCTCTAACCCTTAACCCTTAATGCTTAACCCTAAACCTAGCACTAGCCCTAGCCTTAACCATAGCCCTAGCATTGCCCTAACACTAACCATAACCCTAACACAAACCCCTAATCCTAAACCTAACCCTGGGCCTAAACCTAACCTCCAACACTAGCCCTAACCTGAACACAAATCCAAATCCATACCCTAACCTGAACCCTTACCCTTACACTTACCCGAACCCTAAACCTAACACTAAACTCTAACCTAACCCTAACCCGAACCTGAACCCGAAACAGAACCTGAACACTAACACGAACCAGAACCCGAGCCTGAACCCTAATGATAACCCTAACACTAACCCTAACACTAACCCTAACACTAACCCCTAATGCTACCCTAACCCTAACACTAACCCTAATCCTAACCCTAACCCTACCCTAACCCTAACCCTACCCTAACCCTAACCCTACCCTAACCCTAACCCTACCCTAACCCTAACCCTACCCTAACCCTAACCCTACCCTAACCCTAACCCTACCCTAACCCTAACCCTACCCTAACCCTAACCCTACCCTAACCCTAACCCTACCCTAACCCTAACCCTACCCTAACCCTAACCCTACCCTAACCCTAACCCTACCCTAACCCTAACCCTACCCTAACCCTAACCCTACCCTAACCCTAACCCTACCCTAACCCTAACCCTACCCTAACCCTAACCCTACCCTAACCCTAACCCTACCCTAACCCTAACCCTACCCTAACCCTAACCCTAAATGCTATCCCTAACTTTGAACCTAACCCTAACTCAAACACTAACCTGAACCTGAACCCAAACACTAATCAGAACGCAAACCTGAGCATGAACCCGAAACCAAACCCCAACCCCAGCCCCAGCCCCAGCTCCAGCATCAATCCGAAACTGAACAGGCACCCAAACCCTAAACCTAAACCCAGCCCTAGCCTTAGGCCTCTCCCTAGCCCTAGCCCTTTCCCTATACCTAACTCTAACTCTTACCCCTGAACCTAACCATAGTCCTAGCCCTAGACCAAACCTTAAGCCTAATCATAACCCTAACCTCTAACCCCTAATCACTAACCCTAACCTTAAACCTAACCCTAAAACTACCCTAAACCTAACCCTAAGCCTAACCCCTAACCCTAGCACGAACCTTAACCCTAACCCTCCCCTAACACTAACTCTAACCCAGCCCTAACACCTAACCCTAGCACGAACCTTAACCCTAACCCTCCCCTAACACTAACTCTAACCCAGCCCTAACACCTAACCCTAGCACGAACCTTAACCCTAACCCTCCCCTAACACTAACTCTAACCCAGCCCTAACACCTAACCCTAGCACGAACCTTAACCCTAACCCTCCCCTAACACTAACTCTAACCCAGCCCTAACACCTAACCCTAGCACGAACCTTAACCCTAACCCTCCCCTAACACTAACTCTAACCCAGCCCTAACACCTAACCCTAGCACGAACCTTAACCCTAACCCTCCCCTAACACTAACTCTAACCCAGCCCTAACACCTAACCCTAGCACGAACCTTAACCCTAACCCTCCCCTAACACTAACTCTAACCCAGCCCTAACACCTAACCCTAGCACGAACCTTAACCCTAACCCTCCCCTAACACTAACTCTAACCCAGCCCTAACACCTAACCCTAGCACGAACCTTAACCCTAACCCTCCCCTAACACTAACTCTAACCCAGCCCTAACACCTAACCCTAGCACGAACCTTAACCCTAACCCTCCCCTAACACTAACTCTAACCCAGCCCTAACACCTAACCCTAGCACGAACCTTAACCCTAACCCTAACTCCTTACCCTAACTGTAACCCTAACCGTAACCCTAATCCCTAACCCTATCCCTAACCCTAACACAAACCCCTTACCCCTAACCCTAACCATAACCCTAATCCGAAACCTAACCTTAACCCTAACCCTAACTCCTTACCCTAACTGTAACCCTAACCGTAAACCTACCCCTAGCCCTATCAATAACCCTAACCCAAACCCTACCAGAAAACCTACTGTGCTTTCCATGGGAAAGCAAGCACTCAGTAACAGATGTGACACATATTTTTCTGAAGGAACCTAACTGACATTGATGCCACAGTCCCTTTACATACAACTCAAAAAGGAGAAATTCTACTGTTTTTTCGTTTTAACTACAGTAATAACTATCCCTAATCTTAACCCTAACCCTAACCCTAGCCCTAACCCTAACCCCAACTCTAACCCTAACACTAACTTTAACCCACACCCTCCCCTAACACTAACCCTCACCCTAATCCTACCCTAAACCTAACATTAACAATAACCCTAAACCTAACACTAACCCTGAACCTAACCCTAACCCTAACCCAATCCTAACCGTAACCCTAACCATAACCCTAAACCTACCCTAAAACTAAGCCTAACATCTAACCCTTATCCCTAACCCTTACCCTAAGCCTCCCCAAGACTAACCATAAGCCTAAACCTACCCTAACACTAACATTACCCCTAACCCTAAACTTAAGCCTAACCCCCAATGCTAACCCTAACCCTAACACTAAACCTAACCCTAAGCCTAACACCTCACCTTAACACTAACCTTAATTGTAACACTCCCCTAACTCTAACCCTAACCCTAACCCTGCTCTAATCCTAACCCTAAAGCTAACCATAACCCTAAACATAACCCAAAGTCTAACCTTAACCCTAACTCTTAACACACTCTAACCCTAACCATAAACCTAAGCCTAAACCTAACCCTACCCTAACACTAACCCTAAGTGTAACTCCTGACCCTTACCAGTAACCCTAACCCTAATCCTAGCAATAACCTTAAACCTAACCCTAACCCTATTGCTAATCCAAACCCAAACCCTACCAGAAAACCTACTGTGCTTTCTATTGGAAAGAAAGCAATTAGTAACAGAGGTGACATATATTTTTCTTAAGCAACCTTAGTGACATTGATGCCAGAATTCTTTTACATATAACTCATCAAGATATTTATGAAATGAGACATGCTACTGTTCTTTGACTTTAACTACAGAAATTACCTACCTTAACCATAACTTTAATGCTAAACCTAATCCTCCTCCTAACACTAACACTAACTCTCACCCTAAACTAATCCAAACCCTAACCTCTAACCCTAACCCTAACCCCAACACTAACCCAATACTAACCTCTAACCCGACCCAGAATCCTAACCCAAACCCGAAACCTAAACCGAACCCTAAGACTAACCCTAACCCAAAACATAAAATCTCACCCTAACCCTAACCCGAACCTGAACCCGAAACCTAACCCTAACACTAACCAGAACCCGAACCCAAACACTAACCCTTAACCCTAACCTAACCCTAACCCTAACCCAACTCATAAAGACTTTTCTTAAATGAGAAATGCTACTGTTCTTTCTCTTCAAATACACTAAGTACCTATCCCTAAACCTAACCCTAACCCTCTTCCTAACGCTAACCCTAACTCTCACCCTAACCTAATCCAAACTCTAACCATAACCCTAACACTCACAGTAAACCTAACACTAAATCTAACCCTCACCTTAACGCTAACTCTCACCCGAACCTGATCCTAAACCTAACCCAACCTAATCCTAAGCCTAAACCTAAACTAACCCTAAGCCTAACACTATCGCCTAATCACTAACCCCTAACCCTAACCATAGCCCTAACCCTAAACCTAAACCTAAACATAACTCTAATCAGTAACTCTAACTCTAACTCTAACCCTAAAGCCTAACCATAATCCTAAGACTAATCCCATCCCTAACACTACCACTAACCCCTAACCCTTAACACTAACCGTAACCCTAACACTAAACTTAACCCTAACACTATGGCTAAACCTAACCCAAACCCTACCAGAAAACCTTCTTTGAAAGCAAGCACTTAGTAAAAGATGAGACACATATTTTTCTTAAGCAACCTCACTGACATTGATGCCACAGTTCTTTTGCGTACGACTCATAAACACCTTTGTGAAATGAAAATTCTACTGTTTTTTCGTTTTAACTACAGTCATGATCCCTAATATTAACCCTAAACTTAAACCTAGCCCTAACGCTAACCTGAACCCTAACCCTAACCCTAAACATAATACCTAACCCTAATCTTAATCCTTGCCTAATACTAACCCGAATCCTAACCCTACCCTAAACCTAACCCTAATGCAAACCTTAATATTAACACTAAACCTAACCCTAACCATAACCTAACTCTAACCCGAACACCTAACCCTCACCCTAACCAGAACCCTCCCCAACACTAACCCTGACCCTAACCCTACCCTGACCGTAACCCTAACACAAACCGTAACATTAACACTAAGCCTAACCCTAACCTTAACCCTAACCCTCCCCTAACACTAACCCAAACTCTAACCCTACCATAACCATAACCCTAATGCAAACCCTAACATTATCACGAACCCTAACCCTAAACCTAACCATAACCCTAACACCTAACCTTAACCCGAACCCTCCCCTAACAGTAACCCTAACGCAAACCCTAACATTAACACTAACCCTAACCTTAACCTTAACCCTAATCCTCACCTAATGCTAACCCTAAACCTAACCCTATCCTAACCCTAACGCAAACCCTAACATTAACACTAACCCTAAACCTAACACTAACCCTAAACCTAACCCTAACCGCAACACCTAACCCTAACCGTAACCCTAATCTAAACCCTAAACTACGCCCTAACCCCAAATGCTAAACATAAACCTAACACTTAGACTAACCCTACCCCTAACCTCTAACCCTACCCCTAACCCCAGCCCTAAACATAACCCTAACCCTAACCTAACCTTCATCTTAACCCTAAGCCTAACACCTAACCCTTATCACTAACCCTAACCCTAACCCTCCCCTAACGCTAATGGTAACCCTAACCCTAACACCAAACTTAACCCTAAACCTGAACTTACCCCTAATACCCAATGATAATCCTAAACCTAACACAAACCCTATCCCTAACCCTAACCCTAGCCCTAGCCTTAATGCTAACACTAACTCTCACCCAAACCTGACCCTTACCCTAATCACAAGCCTAACCCTATCCCTAAGCATAACACTATTGCCTAACTCCTAACCCTAACCATAACCCAAACCCTAAACATTACCCTAAACATAACCCTAACCAGTAACCCTAACTCCAACCCTAACCCTAACACTGACCTTGACCATAACCTTCCCTAACACTAACTCTCACTTTAACCCTACCCTAAATCTAACCCTAACCCTAACCCTAAACCTAATTCTAACCCCAACACCTAATCCTAATCTGAAATTTATCCTTAACCCTAAACTAACCCCCAAACTGAAGGCTAACCCTAAATCTAACCCTAACCCTAACTCCTAATCCTAACCCTAACCGAAACCATAACCCTAACCCTACCCTAACCCTAACCCTAACCCAACTCTAATCCTAACCCTAACACTAACCCTAACCCTAACCCTAACACTAACCCTAACCCTAACCCTAACCCAAACACTAACTTTAACCCTAACCCTTACCTAACACTAACCCTAACCCTAAACCTAACATTACCCTAACACTAACACTAACCGTAACCCTGACACTAACCACTAACCCTAACCCTAATCCTAAAACTAACCCTAAACCTAATCCCAACACTACCGCTAACCCTAACCCAAACCATACCAGAAAACCTATTGTGCTTTCTATTGGAAAGCAAGCACATAGTAACAGAGATGACAAATATTTTTCTTAAGCAACCTTAGTGACACTGATGCCACAGTTCTTTTAAATACAACTCATGAAGATGTTTGTGAAATGAGACATGCTATTATTCTTTGCTTTTAACTACAGAAAGTACATACCCTACCCCTAAATTTAATGCTAAACTTAATCCTCATCCTAACACTGACACTAACTCTCACCCTAAACTAATCAAAACCCTAACTTTACCGTAACCCTAACCCTAATCCTAATCCTAACTCTAACTCTAACCCTCACGCTAATGTTAACCTTCATTCTCACCCTAACCTAATCTAAACCCTAATACTCCCTAACCCTCAGCCTAACCCTACCCCTAACTCTTATCATTACACAATCCAATCCCTAAACCTAACCCTAATCCAGACATTAACCTTAACTTTCCTTTTGAATACAGTAAGTATTTATCCCTAAGCCTAACCCTAACCCTCATCCTAACACTAATCCTAATTTTCACCTTAATCTAATCCAAACTCTAAGCATAACCCTAGCACTAACAGTAAACCTAATGCTAAATATAACCCTCACCTTAATGCTAACACTAACTCTCACCCGAACCTGATCCTAACCCTAACCCAAAACCGAACCGTAACCCTAACCACTAATCATAATCTTAAGGTTAACCCATCCCTAAGCCTAACACTATCACCTAACCTCAAACACCTAACCCTAACAATAACCCTAACCCTAAACCTAACCATAAACAGAACCCTAACCAGTAACCCTAACACTAACTGTAACCCTAAACCCTCCTCGTAATCCTTAGTCTCACCCTATCCCTATCCCTAACACTAACCTTATCCCCTAAACCGTAACATTAAATGTAAACCTAACCCTAAATCTAACCGTAACACTAAACCTAACCCTAACCCTATCGCTAACCCTTATCCAAACCCTACCAGAAAACCTACTGGGAAAGAAAGCACCTAGTAAAAGATGAGACACATATTTTTCTTAAGCAACCTCACTGACATTGATGCTACAGTTCTTTTACATAAAACTCATAAAGAACTTTGTGAAATGAGAAATTCTACTGTTTTTCCATTTTAACTACAGTAACGATCCCTAACCATAACCCTCATCCTAACACCTAGCCACAATCCTAACCCTAACCCTCATGCTAACACGTAACCCTAACCCTAACCTTAACCCTAACCCTCCTCTTACACTAACCCTAACCCTAACCCTAACCCTAACCCTAACCCTAACCCTAAGGGTAACACTAACCCTAACCCTAACTCTAACCCTAGCCCTACTCCTAACCTATCCCTGACCCAAACCCTATCCCTACCTTAACCCTAACCCAAACACTAACCCTAACTCTAACCCTAACCCTAACCATAACCATAGCCCTGACCCTAACCCTAACCCTAACCCTAACCTTAACACTAACCCTAACGCTAACCCTAATCTTCACCCTAATGCTAACACCAACAATCACCCTAACCTAATCAAACCCTAAACCTAACCCTAACCCCCAAACAACCCCAAACCCAAACTGTAATCCCAACCTTAACCCTAACCCAACACTAACCCTAACCCTAACACTAACCCTAACCCTAACCCCTAACCATAACCCAGCCCTAAACCTCAACTTAACCCTAACCTTTAACCCTAAACCTAAGCTGAACCCTAACCCAAACACAAATGTGAACACTAGCCCTAGCCGTACCCTAACCCTATCCCTAACCAGACCATAACATCAAACTGAATCCGAACTCGAACCCAAACTCTAACCCTAACCCGAACCTGAACCCGAATCCTAACGTTAATCCGAACTCAAACCTGAACCCTAACCCTAACCTGAACCCGATCCCGTACCCAAACCCAATACTGAACCCTAACCATAAACCTAGCCCTAGCACTAGACCTAGCCCTAGCACTAGCACTAGCCCTACCCCTGAATCTTAAACCAAACCTAAATCAAAACTAACCCTAACCCTAGCCCTAGCACTATCTCTATCCCTAACCCTAACCCTCTCACCCTAACCTAATTTTAAAGCTAACCCTAACCTCTAACCTGAACCCAAACCCGAACCCAAAGAGGAACCCGAACCGATACCCCAACCCCATTCCCAAATCCTCCCCAGGAAGAGCTCAGCCCCAGTCTCAAACCGAACCTTAACTCGAACTCAAACACGAACCCGAACTTTTACCCGAACCCTTACCCTAACCCTAAACCTAAAACTAGCTCTAGCCCTAGATCTAGCCCTAGGACTAGCCCTAGCCCTAGGCCTAGCCAAAACCATAACCCTAACCCAAACTTGAACTTGAACCTAAACCGTATCCCAGCCCTAACCATAACCCTAACCCTAAACTTTCACCTTAAACCAAATCCAAACCCTAACACTAACCTCTAACCCTAACCCAAAACCAAACCCAAATCCAAACCCTAACCCTAAACCTAGTCCTAGCCTTAGTCCTAGCCCTACGTTTTAATACTAACCTTAACCCAACCCTAACGTCTAAACCTAACCCTAAACCGAACCCGAACCCGAACCATAACCCTAATCCTAACCTCTAACCCAAAAGCTAACCCTAACTCTAACCATAATCCTAACCCTAACCCTAAGCCAAACACTAACACTAACACTAACTCATACCCGAACCCAAACCTTAACCCCAACCTTAATCAGAACATGAACCCTAATACGAACATGAACCCTAACCACAACCACAAACAGAAACCCAGCCGCAGCCCCAAACTGAACCCAAACATGAAACTGAACCCTAACCCTAACCCTAGCCATTTCCCTTTC
Source organism: Nannospalax galili (assembly GCF_000622305.1). NCBI lineage: Eukaryota > Metazoa > Chordata > Mammalia > Rodentia > Spalacidae > Nannospalax > Nannospalax galili. The sequence goes on from NW_008327457.1 coordinate 16,303, forward strand.
CCTATCCCTATCCCTATCCCTAGCCCTAGTCCTAACCCTAACCCTAATCATAACCATAACCCTAACACCTAACCCTAACCTTAACCCTAAACCTAACCCTAGACCTAGCCCTAGCCCTAGCCCTAGCCCTAGCCCTAGTCCTAACACTAATGCTAACCTTAACCCTAACCCTTAACCCCTAACCCTAACCCTAACCCTAACCCCTAACCCCTAACTCCTAACCCTAACCCTAACCTTAACCCAAACCCCAACCCTAACCACTAGCCTTAACCCTAAACCTAAACGTAACCCACATTCTAACCCAAACCTTAACCTGAATCCAAACCTGAACCTTATCCATAGGCCTAGCCCTAACGCTAAGTCTAACCTGAACCCTAACCCTAACTCTAACCCTAAACCCAAACCCTTAACCTAAACCTAATCATAACCCTAACCTCTAACCCTAACCCTAACCCCAACCCTAACCCATCCCTAACCTCTAACCCTAAACTTAACCATACCCAAAACTCGAACCAAAAACTCAACCCTAACCCTAACTCTACACTAACCCTAATCCCAATGATAGACTCTAACCCTAACGCTAACCCTAACCCTAAACCAACCCTAATCTCTAACCATAACCCTAACCTTAACCCTTAACCCTAACCCTAGACCTAGGCATAGCCATAGTCCTAGCCTAGACCTATCCCTAAACCTAATCCTAACCATAACCCTAACACCTAACCCTAACCTCTAACCTTAATCCTAACCCTAACCCTAATCTGAACCCAAACCTGAACCCTAAACCGAAACCTTACCTGAACCCGATCCCTAACCCTAACCGGAATCCAAAACTGAAACCAAACCAGAACCCTGACCGTAACCATAATCCGAACCCTAACCCCAACCCGAAGCATTACTTGAACCCAAACCCTAGCCATAGCCTTAGCCCTACCCTTAACCCTAACCCTAACCCTAACCATAACTCTAACCCTATCCCCTAATCCCAACACCTAACCCCTAACTCTAACCTTAACCTGAACCTGAACCCGAACTCTAAAACTAACCCTATACTCTAACCCTAACCCTAACCCGAATCTGAACCCAAACCGAACCCAAACCCAATACGTAACACTAACCAGAACCAGAAAACGAACCTGAACCCAAACACAAACCGGAACCCCAACCCCAACACCAGCCCCAGCCCCAACCCGAGTCCCAACCCAAACACGAGGCATAACCTTATCCCTTACCCGAACCCGAACCTGAAACCTAACCCTAACCATAACCCTAACCTCTAACCTAAACCTAACCCGAACTCGAAAACAAAAACAAACCCTAACCCTAACCCAAACCCTAACCAAACCAGAACCCTAATCCTAACACTAACCATAAACCTAACCCTAGCCCAATGCCCTAGCCCTAGCCCTAGCCCTAACCTTAACCCTAGCCCCTAACCCCTAACCCTGACCTTAACCCTAACCCTAACCTTTACCCCTAACACTAACCCTAACCCTAATTCTAAACCTAGGCCTAACCCCAAGAACAAGCCCAAACCCAACCCCAAGCCCTAATCCTAACCCTAACCCTAACACATAAACCTTACCCAGCCCTAACCTTAAACATAACCCTTAACTCTAACCTGAACCATAATGTAAACCCCAAACCAAACCTGAAACCGAACCCTAGACATAGCCCTAGCTGTAACCCTAGCCCTAACCCTAACCCTAACTGCGGGAAGCTACTCCGCAATGCAACTCGGTTCCGACCTGCAGAACTTCCACCTGGGTACCTGGATTGGGGGGCGGGGCCATGGATGGAGCAAGCGACAAGAGAAATGGAGACAAGACAGGAGTCTGATCAAGTCTCATTTTTTGAAGCTCAAGCAAGAATGTTTATAGAGAATGAAAACAAAGGAACACAGACTGCAAACCATACATCAGTCAGAGCATAAGGGCTCTGACAGATCACAAGGGCTCTGATGCACTTTAAAGGAGGAATCTCTGATTATAGAAGAATAGAACCGTATGTAGAAAAGAGAGCAAGGCCATGGGCCAAGGCTATCTAGCAAGGCTGTCTGGCCCCAGCTTTAAGTCAAGGTTTTGGGCCAAAGTTGTAAGCCTTGGCTGCGAGCCAAGGCCGCGGGCCCCGGTTGCCTGCCAGAGTTTCCAGGCCAAGGCTGCGGGCAAAATGGAAAGCTGTCAGCTCAGGCCTGTCAGCAGTTTTGAGAGGTAGCTGAGACTCAGTTGAACCTCAGGCTCCCAGGCTCCCAACAGGTCCCCCTTTTTTATTTTATAGAGCTTAGGGATCACAGATTGCTATACCCTTAGGGAACTGCGCCTGTCTTAGGTTAGAGTATCTTTCCCCAGGTGCTTACCCGTCATTGGATAAGGTAGCAGCAATAGGCTACCCTCCTGCCTTAGGTTGTTACAAGGGGAGATTCTCACGTACCAATCTTTGACTGTCCAGTTCATCTCTCAAGGGAGATGGCTAGTAGCGCCATCATAGCTGCACGTCCCAATCTTCTCTTTTCTAAATTCTTGCTCCAAAAGATCAAGGCGATGGTAATAGGCCTGTATGCGTTTAGCCAAATGGAGCTCCTCCATCCGATGTTCAATAAAACTAACAGCCTTTTCACTAAAAACGGCCCAAGTGTAAGAAGAAGCAAGATAACAATTAGAGATGTCATAGAAGGAATCCAAGAAAGAAAAGGAAAATCCAGCCATCTAGAAGGGCTCTGATAGAAATTATGCAGCTTGTAGCTGATGGTCTTCAGGGTCTGTATATTCTGTTCCAGCAATCCCGATTCATTGACGTAGAAACAGCATTCTTCCTGTAGGAAAAGACAAGTACCCCCCTTCTCCACAGTAATAAGATCAAGGGCTCTACGATTTTGAAGGGCAACTTGAGCCAAAGAAGTTAATTGGCATTGCAAGGATGCAAGGCTACTGGCTGTAGAATCTATAACTTGCTGTAATTGGGAATTAAATTCCTTTGCAGTAAAAAGAGTATGTCCCAAAGCTCCTGCAGAAAGACTAGCAGAAACAGTAAGTCCTATCCCAATAGCAAAGGGAATAAACACCCCTCTCTTATTGCGGGGACGAAGTAACTGAGCAAATTCTTCTGGAGTATACATATTTAGCTGGGGTACAATAGTAATTAGCACACAAGGTCCTGGAGAGGAAACAGTGATCTGTTGATACAAAGATTCATTGCACCAGAAAGATGTAAGAGGAGGAGTATATAGAGGTGAACTAACATAACGATTGTTATGACATGTAAAAGAAGGAGAAACATAAACAGTGGTGAAATAACAGAGAGAAATATTGTGAGCAGGATTACTAAGTAACGGAATTGAAGCTGATTTACCATGAGAATCCAATTTAAAAAAATTCAAAATAAAAAGTACATGATTCAATAAATTCCTGGGGGATCCCCTACTTGGATACCACTCCCCCTTTTATATTTTATGCAAAGCAGTTTTAATAAGCAAATGAGCTCTTTCAACTATGCCTTGTCCTTGTGGATTATAAGGGATACCAGAAGTATGCTGTATAAACAAAGCATTACAGAATTTCTGAAAAGCGTGAGAAACATATCCAGGACCATTGTCTGTTTTAATACTTTTAGGAATACCCAAAATAGAAAAGCAATGAAGCAGATGGGCAATAACATGTTTAGTAGCTTCCCCTGTTTGCAAAGAAGCACATAGAAAACCACTAAAAGTATCAATGCAAACATGAACATACTTAAGTTTACCAAATTCATTGTAATGAGAAACATCCATTTGCCAAAGCATATTAGAAACAAGTCCTCTAGGATTAACACCTAAGTGGGGAACTGGAAGAAGAGAAGCACAAGTCTGACATCCTTTAACAAGTTGTCTAGCCTGTTCTCTGGTAAGATTATATATCAGTCGCAAAGAAGCTGCATTAAGATGATGCAATTTATGAGCTTGTTGAGCTTGTGTAATATTAGAAGTAGTAGCAAAAGCAACAAGCCTGGTGGCCATATCAGCAATTTGATTTCCTGTCATCAATGGCCCTGGAAGGTTGGAATGTGTTCGAATATGTCCTAAAAAGAATGGGGCCGTTCTCTGGCGAATGAGATGCTGGCACTGATGAAACAGTTCCGCGGCTTTAGAAATATGTCCAATTATAGGAACAGTTTCCAGAAGAGGTACAGAACGAGCTATGTATGCACTGTCAGTATATACATTAAGAGGCATTTCTGGAAACACAGAAAAAATTGATATAATGGCAGACAATTCCAAAAGCTGTGCAGAAGTTTTATTAGTTTGAAATCGCACAACTTGATCATTTCAAGCATAGGCTGCCATCCCATTAGAGGAACTATCTGTAAAAACTAACAAAGCAGT
>NW_008327457.1:21892-23739 GCF_000622305.1 Nannospalax galili
TCCACACAGTTTGAGGGTGCAGGAGTGTCAATGGCCGCCATCATAAATTTCCCAAACCTCGTTTATCATTCTATCCTTGAATTGGTATTGGAAACAATTGTCCATCCTCTTTTTTCCCTAGCCCCTTGCCAGGGGCATATCCTTGAGCAAGCATCTGCGCAGTAACAACGTCATTGGGACTACACATCACAACTCCCATTTGTGAAAGCAAATCCCTTCCCCACAGGTTTACTGGTAAATAAGGAACCACAAAAGGTTTAATCAAGCCAGAATTATTCATAGAATCCTTCCAAGTGAGACATTTTGAACTCTGTCTTGGATTTTGACTCTGCCCTATACCTTTTAAATTAGTCAGAGTCTCCACCGTGGGCCAGGCTGCAGGCCAGGCCTCAGCAGAAATAATGGTAACATCAGCTCCAGTGTCAATAAGACCATTAAATCTTTTTCCATCAAGCCATAAAGTTAATGTAGGCTTTCTATGTGTAATAGCTTGAATCCAATAGGCATCAGAAGAACCAAAATTCTTATTACCTCTACTTTTATTTTGAACAAAGCGACCAGATTTAACCAGAGGTACCAAAATTATCTGAGCAAAGCGTTCCCCCTGGGGAATAGTGACTATGTTGCCAACAGCTCGGGCTATGATTCTAATTTCCCCAGTATAATCTGCATCAACTATCCCAGGCACAACGGATAAACCTTTTAAAGTAGCACTACCTCACCCTAATATTAGCCCGCAAGTATCTTTGGGTAGTGATCCATAAATTCCAGTCCCTATGGTCTGCACTCCCATCTCTGGAGTCAATACTGTGTGGGAGGTGGAACTGAGGTCCAGTCCTGCACTTCCTGGGGTTGCTCTGTAGAGGCTAGAAATGGATTGCTGCTGTTGAAATTTACTGCCGCAAATGCTTGTTTCATGGCCTGGTGCTGGCCCCTCCACCAGTTTCCCTGAAGAGGAAGTAGAGGTCTCCCTTCAACATCAGTTTTAGATTTGCAATCCCGGAGCCAATGTCTTCCCTTCCTACATCTGGGACATATTCCAGGACTCTTCCCATTATCAGTCTTCTGCTGAACATTATCTGCCTTACACTCCTGGGAAAAGTGCCCGTTCTTGCCACACTTGAAACATTTCTTAGCTTTATGCTTCTCAGCCAAAAATTCCTTCACTGTTTGTCCATTGAAAGCTGCTGCCATAGCAAGTCCTTGCTGATAAGACAGCCCTATGTCTGAACACAGGCGAATATAGCCAGTTATATCTGTCTTCTTTCTATAAGGTCTAATGGCTGCCTGACAGGCAGGATTAGCATTTTCTTATGCCAACTGTTTCACATACTCCAACCCTGCATCACACTTCCAAGTATCCTTCCTGCTGTGGTCATCAACCGATGAACAAAATCTGCAAATGGCTCATCGGGCCCCTGCTTAACAGAAGTGAGAGAAGTTCCCAGGTCCCCTTTAACTGGAAGCTTCCTCCATGCCTTTAGAGCAGCAGCTCGAATTTGCACATAAAGACCTGCATCATACTGTATCTGTTTTTCATTAGTCTCATACCTCCACCTATCAGCATATCAAAACTCCATTCCTTTCCACATTGTTTTTCCTCTTAGCTGTCTCCTTACAATTGTCATAATATTCTGATTTCCATAGCAAATAATCACCTCCACTAAGAACTGCCTTCACCAACTGATTCCAATCATTAGGAGTTAGCCAACTTTCAGATTCACCTTCTATAATAGCCACAGTAAACAGAGCTATAGCTCCATACTGAGACACAGCAAGTTTTAACTCTTTGATCAATGGAACCTGAAATCCTTTATGATGTCACCATGCGTGTCTCTGGTGATCCA
>NW_008327457.1:25292-68393 GCF_000622305.1 Nannospalax galili
AACCTAAACCAGACCTAAACCTAAATCTAACCCTTACCTCTTACCCTCACCCAAACCCGAACCCTAACCCGAACTCTTACCTTTACCCAAACCGTAGACATAGTCCTAGCCCTAGCCTTAACCCTAACCTGAACCCTAATCTGAATCCTAGGCCTAGCCCTAGCCCTATCCTTAGCCCTAGCTCTATCCTAACCCTAACTCTAACCCTAACCCTAACCCTAACCCTAACAACAACCCAAACACTTACATGAACCCAAAACTTAACCCGAATCTAAACCCAAACCCTAATGCTAACATTAACCCTAAACCTAACCCTAACCTCTGAACCTAACCCTAACCCTAACCCTAAACTGAACCCGAACCTGAACCCAAAACCGAACCTGAAACTGAACCCTAACCCTAACCCTAAAACTAACACTAGCTCAGCCCTAGCCCTAGCCCTAGATGTAGCAATAACCCTAACCATAACCATAACCATAACCCAAACCCGAATCTGAACCCTATTCCTAACCCTAACCTTAAACCTAACTCTAATCTCTAAACCTAACCCTAACCCAAACCGGAACCTGAACCCTAACCCTAACACTAACCAGTGCCATAACCCGCACCCTAACCTGAAATCAACCCTAATCCTATCCCAAAGCAGAACACTAACCCGAATCCCAACCCCAACACCAACCGCAAACCCAGCCACAGCCCCAGCACCAAAGTGAACCCAAACACGAACCCTAGCTCTAGCCCTAGCCCTACCCCATAACTCTTAACCCTAACCCTAGCCATAGCCATACCCCAGCATAGCCCTAACCCTAAACCTAAACCTACCTCTAACCTTACCCCAAACTCCTAACCCTAACCCTAACACTAAGACTAACCCTAACCTCTACCCCTAACCCTAACCCTAGCCCTAGCACAAGCCCTAGCCCTAAACCTTAATCCTTAACCCTAACCCTAGCCCTAACCCAAGCCCTAGCCCTAGCCCTAACACAATAACTGTAACCCCTAACCCCAAACTCTAACACTAACCTTAACCCTAACACTAAACCTAAACCCTAGCCCTAACCCCAAACCTAACCCTAACCCCCAAAACAACCCGAACCCCAAACCCAACCCCCAAACCTAATCCTAAACTTAACCCTAACCCAACCCTATCCATAACCCTAAACCTAGCCCCTAACCATAACCCAGCCCTAACACTAAACCTAATCCTAACCCGAACCCAAATCTAAACCTTATCCCTAACCCTAACAGTTACACTAAACCTAAACTCTCACCCAAACCCAAACCCGAACCCGAACCCTAACCATAAACCATGTCCTAGCCCTAGCCCTAGCCCTAGCCATAGCCATATCCGTAACCCTAACCCTAAACCAAACCAGAACCCAAACCCGAACGTAAACCCTATCCCTAACCCTAACAGTAATGCTAACCTTAAACTCTCACCCTAACCCAAACCTGAACCATAACCATAACCTCTAACCCTAACCCGAACCCGAACCCAAGCCCAAACTCAAACCCGAACCCTAACCCTAACCCTAAACCTAGCCCTAGCCTTAGCCTTAGCACTACCTCCTAATCCTAACCTGAACACTAACCCAACCCTAACCTCTAACCCTAACCTGAAATGAAACTCCAACCCGAACCCTAACTCTAACCCTAACCTCTAACCCTAACCCTAAACCTAACCCTAATGCCAACACTAACCCTAACACGAAACCTAAACCTAACACTACTGCAACCCTAATCAGAAGGTGAACCTGAATACGAACACCAACCCCAAGTCCAACCCCAAGCCCAGCCCCAGCCCCAGCCCCGAACCAAACCCAAACACAAAACCTAACCTAAACCTAGCCATATCCCTTTCCTTAGCCCAGCTGTAGTCCTAGCCCTAGCACTAACCCTAGTCTTAACCATAAACATAACCCTAACCCCTAACCCCTAACCCTAAATTTAACCCTAACCCTAACCCTAGCCTTAGCCCTAGCCCTAACCCTAAACCTAACATGAACCCGAACCTGAATCCTAGCCCTAGCCCTAGCCCTATCCATAGTCCTAGCCCTATCCTAACCCTAACCCTAACCCCAACCAGAACCCTAACCTGAACCCAAACCTTAACCAGAACCCAAATCCAAATCCTAATGCTAACACTAACCCTAACCCTAAACCTAACCTCTAAACCTAACCCTAATAATAACCCTAAACCGAACCCAAACCTGAACCCAAAACCGAACCCAAAACCGAACCCTAAACCTAACCCTAAAACTATCTTTAGCACTAGCCCTAGCCTGAGCCCTAGCCTTAGATCAAGCCATAATCCTAACCCTAACCCTAACCATAACCATAACAGGAACCCAAATCTGAAACCTATCCCTAACCCTAACCCTAACCTTAACACTAACCCTAAACTCTAACTCTAACCCTAACCCTAAACTCTAACCCTAACCATAACCAGAGCCAGAACCAGAACCAGAACCCTAATCCTAACACTAACCAGATCCAGAAGCCGAACCCTAACCCGAAGCCAAACCCTAATCCTATCCCGAACCCAAACACTAACCTGAACCCCAAGCCCAACCCCAACCACAAACACAGCCGCAGACCCAGCCACAACCTGAACCCAAACCCGAACCCCAGCCCTAGTCCTAGCCCTAACCATTAACTCTTAACACTAACCCTAGGCCTAGCCCTAGCCATAGCCCCAGCATAGCCTTAAACCTAAACCTAAACCTATCTCTAACCCTAACCAGAACCCCTAACCCTAACCCTAACACTAAGACTAACCCTAACCCTAACGCAAACCCAAACCTGAACCATAACCTGAACCGGAACCCTAACCTCTAACCTAACCCTAACCCGAACCCAAACCCCAAACTGAACCCGAACCCTAACACTAATCCTATCCCATACCCAAACCCGAGCCTGAACCTTAACCCGAACCTGAACCCGAACCATACCCCTAACCATTACACTAACCCCAACCCGAACCCTAACCCAAACCCAAATCCAAACACTAACCCGAACCCTAACCCCAACCCCAACCACAAAGCCATCCCCAGCCCCAGCCCCAGCCCCAACCCGAATGCGAACCTGAATCCTAGCCCTAGCCCTAGACCTAGCCATAGCCCTAGCATTGCCCTAACCCTAACCCTAACCCTAACCATAACCTTAACCCGAACCCCTAACCCTAACACTAACCCTAGGCCTAACCCTAACCTCTATCCCTAACCCTAACCAGAACCTGAACCCGAACACTAACCTGAACCCTAACCTGAACCCTTACCCTTACCAAAACCTTAACACTAACCCTAACCCTAACTTCTAACCTAACCCTAACCTGAACCTGAACCCGAAATCGAGGCCAATCCCTAACACGAACTAGAACCCGAACCCGAACCCGAACCGTAGCACTAACACGGAATGTAACACGAACCAAAACCAGAATCCAAACACTAACCCTAACGCTAACCCATACCAAAACCCGAACCTGAACTCTAAAACTTACCCTAACCCTAACTTCTAACCCTAACCCTAACACTAACAAGAACCCGAACACAAACCCAAACCCCAACCCCAACCTCAAGCCCAACACTAGTTCCAGGCTCAGCCCAAGCCCCAGCCCCAGCCTTAGCACCAACCTGCACCCTAAACTTAAACCTAACCCTAAACCTAGCCCTTGTCCTAGCCCTAGCCCAATGCGTAGCCCTAGCCCTAACACTAACACTATCCCCTAACCCTAACCCTAACCTGCCCCAAAACCAAACCCAAAATTGAAACCTAACCCGAACCCGAACTGTAACCCTAACCCTAAACCTAAACCAAACCCTAGCCCAAACTCTTAACCCTAACCCTAAACCTAGCCATAGCCCTAGACCTATCCCAAGGCATAGCCCTAACACCAACACTAACCCTAACCCCAACCCTAAGCCTAACCAGACCCAAAACCGAACCCGAACCTGAACCCTAACCCGAACCTGAACCGTAACCCTAACTCTAACCCTAACCCTAAACCTAGAACTACCCCTAGCCCTAGACCTAATTCATAACTCTAATCCTGTTGTGAAACCCTTCTGTTAGGGTTGCAGTTTCTCCATGTCTGGATAGACCTGAGAGACTCGGCGCCTAATGGAGAGACTCCCCTTTTCAGCAGGGGGCCTCCTGCTCTCTTCCTGGCTCACCTTGAAGTGCCGCCAAACACAGATGCCTTATCTGAAACATGACTTCTGGCATAGAAACTACAAGGTTTTTTCTATATGATAATCAGACACTGTCTGACAGTCTGGGAGATAGAAGCCCACTGCCACATGTAAATAAAGCATACTATGAGCACCTATCAACTGAGGCTTTTGCTACTGCCTCCACACTATAAATTCTCTAGTTTTCCCACTAATAAACGGAGCTGTATCACTGTCTGGAGCTGAGCTGTTCTTACTGCCTGGAGCTGTGTCATTGCTGTTTCACTGCGCAAGGGACCAGCCTGGGATCAGTCTCCCCAGAAGAGCTGTCTTCTGTCAGCACTCACTGGCCATCCTGACCACGTTCACCGCTTCTGTTCTCCCTGCCCTGCCTGCGTGGATCAGTGGCCAATGACCCGCGAGCACAAGGAGAGACTCCTGCAGCTGGCCTGAGCCTTCCCGCAGCTTGGTGCAGAGCCCGCCTGCAGCTGCCTGCAGAGCCTGCCTGCAGCTGCCTGCAGAGCCTGCCTGTGCCCTCCTGCAGCCGCCTGCATAATCCTAACCCTAACCCAACCCTAACCTGTAACCCTAAACCTAACCCTAACCTGAACCCTCACCTTAACCCTCACCTAAGCCCTGAACCTAACCCTAACCTTAACCCTAATCCTAACCCTAACCCTAAATGCTATCCCTAACCCTGAACCTAACCCTAACTCAAACACTAACCCGAATCTGAACCCAAACCCTAATCAGAACGCAAACCTGAAAATGAACCCGAAATCGAACTCCAACGCCAGACCCAGCCACAGCCCCAGTCCCAGCTCCAACCCGAACCTGCACAGGCACCCGAACCCTAAACCTAAACCCAGCCCTAGCCTTAGGCCTCTCCCTAGCCCTAGCCCTTTCCCTCACCTAACTCTAGCTCTTACCCCTGAACCCTAACCCTAGCCCTAGCCCTAGACCTAACCTTAAGCCTAATCATAACCTTAACCCCTAACCCCTAATCACTAACCCTAACCTTAAACCTAACCCTAAAACTACCCTAAACCTAACCCTAACACCAAAACCAATCTAACCCCAACCCCAACCCCTAATCCTAACATTAACCCTAATGCTAACCTAAACCTAACACCTAACCCTAAACCTAACCCAGCCCTAAAACTAACCCTAACCTGTAACTCTAAACCTAAACCTAGTCTCTAACACTAACCCTAATCCTAAAACCAACCCCAACCCCAACATCTAATCCTAAAGTTAACCCTAAACCAAACCCTAACCCTAACACCTAACCCCTAAACCTAACCCTAAACCTAACCCTAAACTCTAACCCTAAACTTAACACTAACCGTAACCGAACCCTAACCCTAACATTAACGCTAACACTAACACTCACCTGAACCTGATCCTAACCCTAATCCTAACAGTAACCCTAATCACTAACCCTAATCCTAAGCCTAAACCTATCCCTAAGCCTAACACTATTGCCTAACACCTAACGCCTAACCCTTACTATAAACCTAACCCTAACCCTAACTGTAATCCTAACCCTACTCTAACTCTAACCCTAACCATAACCCCTAACCCTAACCACTAACTCTAACACTAACCATAAACAAACAAAAAAAACAACACTAAACCTAACACTAACCGTAACTCTCACACTAACCATAACCCTAACCCTACTCTAACCCTAACCGTAACCCTAAGCCTAACACATAACCCTTATCCCTAACCCTATCCCTAACCCTCCCCTAATACTAACCATAACCCTATCCTTAACACTAACACTAACCTTAACTCTAACCCTAAACTTACCCATAACCCCCAATGCTAACCCGAAACCTAACACTAACCCTAACCCTAACGCTAAACCTAACCCTAATCCTACACCCAACACCTAGCCCAAACACTAACCTTAACCCTAACCCTCACCTAACACTAACTCTAATCCTAACCCTACCCTAACCCTAACCCTAACACTAACACTAACTCTAACCTTAACCCTAACCTAAACTCTAACCTTAACCCTAACCCAAACTCTAACCTTAACCCTAACACTTACCCTAACACTAAACCTTAACCCTAACTCTCACCGTAACCTAATCCAAAACCTAACCCAACTCTAAACATTACCCTAATCATAACACTAATCCTAAACCTAGCCCCCACTCTAAACCTAACCCTATCACTAGCCCTAACCTACACCCTAAAAATAACACTAACTCTCATCATAACCTAATCCAAACCCTAACCCTAAACCTAAACATAACCCTAATCATAACATTAATCCTAAACCTACCGCTAACCGTAAAGCTAACCCTAACCCTAACCCTACTCCTAACCCTACTCTAAAACTAACCCTAACCATAACCCCTAACCCTAACCACTAACTCTAATACTAACCATAAACCTAACACTAAACCTAACCCTAACCCTATCCGAAACTTAACACAAACCCTGCCAGAAAACCTACTGTGCTTTCTATTGGAAAGCAAGCACTTACTAACACAGCTAACCCTAACCCTAACCCTAACCCTAACCCTAACCCTAACCCTAACCCTAACCCTAACCCTAACCCTAACCCTAACCCTAACCCTAACCCTAACCCTAACCCTAACCCTAACCCTAACCCTAACCCTAACCCTAACCCTAACCCTAACCCTAACCCTAACCCTAACCCTAACCCTAACCCTAACCCTAACCCTAACCCTAACCCTAACCCTAACCCTAACCCTAACCCTAACCCTAACCCTAACCCTAACCCTAACCCTAACCCTAACCCTAACCCTAACCCTAACCCTAACCCTAACCCTAACCCTAACCCTAACCCTAACCCTAACCCTAACCCTAACCCTAACCCTAACCCTAACCCTAACCCTAACCCTAACCCTAACCCTAACCCTAACCCTAACCCTAACCCTAACCCTAACCCTAACCCTAACCCTAACCCTAACCCTAACCCTAACCCTAACCCTAACCCTAACCCTATTGCTAACCCTAACACAAACCCTACCAGAAAACCTACTGTGCTTTCTATGGGAAAGCAATCACTTAGTAACAGATGTGACACATAATTTTCTTAAGCAACCTGACTTACATTGATGCCATTCCTTTTACGTACAACTCATAAAGACTTTTCTTAAATGAGAAATGCTACTGGTCTTTCATTTTAACTACCCTAAGTACATTTCCCTAACTCTAACCCAAACACAAACCCTAACTCTAACCCTAATCCTAAACCTAACCCTAACCCCTAACCCTAACGCTCACCCTAACCCTCACCTTAACCTTAAGCCTAACACTAAACTAACCCTTAACACCCAATGCTAACCCTAACCCTAACTGTAACACTAACCCTAACCCTAATCCTAATCCCTAACCCTATCCCTAACCCTAACCCTAAACCTAACCTAAGCCTAACACCTAACCCTAACACTACCCCTAACCCTGAAACTATCCTAACATTTACCCTAACCCCAACACTAACCTAAACCCTAACCCTAACCCTAATCCAAATTCTAACCTTAACTGTAACCCTAAACCTAACAGTAACCCTAACCCTAACCCAAACCCGAACCCGAACCCTAACCCTAACCCTAACCCCTAACGATAACCCAACCAGAATCAGAACCTGAACAAGAACCCTAATCCGAACACAAACCAGAACATGAACACGAAGCACAACCACAACACCAACACCAACCCCAGCCCCATTCCCATCCCAAGCCCCAACTCGAACCTGAACCTGAATCCTAACCCTGACCCTAGCCCAACCCTAGCCCTAACACTTAACCCTTAACCCTAACACTAGCCCTAGGCCTAGCCCTAGCCCTAACATTAACCTTAACCCCAAACCTAACCAGTAACAGTAACTTTAACCCTGAACCTAACCCGTAACCCTAAACCTAAACCTAACACTAACCCCCAAAACAACCCAAACACCAAACCCTAATCCTAACCTTAACCCTAATCCAACCCTAACCCTAACCCGAACCCTAACCCTAACCCCTAATGATAACCCAGCCCTAAACCTAAAACTAACCCTAACCTTTAACCCTAAACTTACACCGAAACCTAACCCAAACCCTAACCCGAACCATAGCCCTAGCCCTAGCACTAGCTCTAACCCTAACCCTTACCTGAACCCGAACCCGAACTTGAATCCTAGCCTTAGACCTAGCCGTACCCTAACCCTAACCCGACCATAACATGAACCCAAATCTGAACTCAAACTTGAAACCTAACCCTAACACTAATCTGAACCCGAACCTGAACCCGAAACCAAACCCAAACCCTAAACGTAGCCCTAGCACTAGACCTAGTCCTAGCCCTAGCCCTAGCGCTAGCCCTACCCCTGAGTCTTAACCCTAACCCTAACCCTAACCCCAACCCTAGCCCTAGCCCTAGCCTAACCCTAATCCTAACTCTCACCCTAACCTAATTGTAACCCTAACCCTAACCTTTAACCCAAACATAAAACTGAACCCGAACCCAAAAAGGAACCCAAACTCCTACCCAAACCCCATTTACAAACACCACCCCAGCCCCAGCTCAGCCCCAGCCCCAACCCGAACCCTAACTCAAAATTAAACAGGAACTTGAACTTGCACCCGAACCCTAACCTTAACCCTAACCCTAAACCTGGCCCTAGCCCTAGATCTAGCCCTAGCCCTAGCCATAACCATAACCATGACCCTAACCCCTAAACCCTAACACTAAACTTAACCCTAACCCTAACCCTAGCCCTACTCTAGCCCTAACCCTAACCCTAGCCCTACCTATTAATCCTAATCCTAAACCTAACCCTAACAGAACCCTAAACTCTAACCCTAATGCTAAACCAAACATGAACTTGAACCCTAACCGTGACCTCTAACCCTAACCCCAAGCCTAAGCCTAAAACTAACGCTAAACCTAACACTAACACATACCCATACCCAAACCCAAACCCTAACCCCAACCCTAATCAGAAGGCGAACCCGAATACGAACATGAACCCCAACCCCAAACCTAAGCCCAACCACAGCCCCAGCCCCAGCCCAAAACTGAACCCAAACATGAAAACGAACCCTAACCCTAACTCTAGCCATATTCCTTTCTCTAGCCCTAGCCCTAGCCCTAACCCTAATCCTAACCATAACCATAATGCTAACCCCTAACCCCTAACCCTAAACTTAACCCTAACTCTAACCCTAGCCCTAGCCCTAGCACTAACCCAAACCCTAACCATAATGCTAACCCCTAACCCCTAACACTAACCTTACCCCAAACCCAACCCTAACAATTACCCTTAAACCTAAACCTAACACTAAACCACACTCTAAACCGAACCTTAACCCAAACCCGAACCCTATCCATAGACATAGCCCTAGCCCTAACCCTAACCATAACCCTAAACCCAAACCCTAACCCTAAACCTGTCCATAACCCTAACCTCTAACCCTAATACTAACCCTAACCCTCCCAAGAACCCGAACCCAAAACCTAAACCTAACACTAACCCTAATCATATGCCCAACCCTACTCCGTCCCTAACCCTAATCCTAACACTAACCAGTAACCGAACCCGAACCATAACCCTAAATTTAGCACTAAACGTAACCCCTATCATAACCTCTAACTCTAACCCCAACCCAACCCTAACCTGTAACCCTAAACCTAACCCTAACCCAAACCCGAACCGGAACCCTAATCCTAACACTAACCAGAAACTGAACCCAAACTGTAACCCTAAACCTAACCCTAACCCAAACCCGAACCTGAACCCTAACCGTAACCCTAAAGTCTAATGCTACACCTAACCCAAATTGGAACCCGAACCCTAACCCTAACACTAACCAGAAACCGAACCCGAACCATAACCCTAAATTTAGCACTAAACGTAACCCCTATCATAACCTCTAACTCTAACCCCAACCCAAACCCGAACCCCAACACTAACACTAACCAGAACCAGAATCTGAACGAGAAACCTAAACTGAAGCTGAACCCGAACACTAACTTGAACCCAAAACCAACCCCAACCCCAACCCCAGTCCCATCCCCAGCCCCAACCCGAACCCGAAACCTAACCCTAACCATAACCCAACCCTAACCTCTAACCCTAACCCTAATGCTACCCTTAATGCTTTAACCTAACCCTAGCCCTAGGCCTAGCCATAGCCTTAGCCTAGCCCTATCCCTAAACCTAATCCTAACATAACCCTAACACATAATGCTAACCCTTACCCTAACACTAACCTCTAACCTTAATCGTAACCCTAAACCTAACCCACACCTAAACCTTAACCCTAAACCTAAGACTAAGCCTAACCCCAATCATAAACTCTAACCTTAACCCTAACCCTAACCCTAACCAGAACCAGA
The DNA here is from genome assembly GCF_000622305.1 of Nannospalax galili. Taxonomy (NCBI): domain Eukaryota; kingdom Metazoa; phylum Chordata; class Mammalia; order Rodentia; family Spalacidae; genus Nannospalax; species Nannospalax galili. The sequence goes on from NW_008327457.1 coordinate 35,828, forward strand.
ACCCTAACACTAACAAGAACCAGAACCCGATCCAGAAACCTAATCCAAAGCTGAACCCGAGCACGAACCTGAAACCCCAACTCAACCCCAACCCCAACCCCAGTCATATCACCAGCACCACCCCGAACCCAAACCCTAACACTAACCCTAACCCAACCCTAACATCTAACCCTAACCCTAACCCTAACCCTAATCCTAATCCTATCCTTAACTTTTAGCCCTAACCCTAGCCCTAAGGCTAGCCATAGCCCTAGCCTAGCCCTGTCCCTAAACGTAATCCTAACCACAACCCTAACCCCTAACCCTAACCATAACCCTAACCCTAACCCTAACATCTAACCTTAATCCTAACCCTAACCCTAACCCAAAAACGAAACTGAACCCTAACCCAAACCCTTGCCCGAACACGATCCCTAACCCTAACCCTAACTTCTAACCTAACCCTAACCCGAATCCGAAACCAAAACCAAACTAGAGCCCTAACCCTATCCATAATCCGAACCCTAACCCAAACTCAAACCGTAACCTGAACCCAAACCCGAACCCTAACCCTAACTTCTATCCTAACCCTAACCCGAATCTGAACCAGAACCATAACCCTAACCCTAATCTCTAACCCTAACCCTAATCTCTAACCCTAACCCTAATCTCTAACCCTAACCCTAATCTCTAACCCTAACCCTAATCTCTAACCCTAACCCTAATCTCTAACCCTAACCCTAACCCGAATCTGAACCAGAACCATAACCCTAACACCAACAAGAACCAGAACCTGAACCCGAACCTGAACCCTAATGTGAACCCGAACCCAAACACCAGCCCCGCCCCAGCCCCAGTCCCAACCCGAACACGAAACCTAACCTTATACTTTACCTGAACCCAAACCCGAACCATAACCCTAACCCTAACCTCTAACCTAAGCCTAACCCGAACTCGAAACTGAACCCGAATCCTAACCCGAACCCGAACACTAACCAAACCAGAACCCTAATCCTAACACTAACCCTAACCCTTACCCTAGCCCAATGCCCTAGCCATAGCCCTATCCCTAACCCTTAAGCCTTCACCCTAACCCCAGCCCTAGCCCTAGCCCTAGCCCTAAACTTAACCCTAACTCCTAAACCTAACCCTAATGCTAAACATAACCCTCACCCCAAGAACAAGCCCAAACCCAACACAAACCCTTAATCCTAAGCCTATCCCTAACCCATAACTCTAACCCAGCCCTAACCCTAAACCTAAACCTTACCTCTAACCCTAAGCCAAACCCTAACTCTAAACCTAACACAACCCTAACCACTACACTTAACCCTAAACCTAACCCTCACCTGCACTCTAACCCAAACTTTAACCCAAACCTGAACCTGAACCCTATACATAGCCCTAACTCTAGCCCTATCCCTAACCCTAACTCTAACCTGAACCTTAGCCCTAGACCTAATCCTAACTCTAACCTGAACCATAACCCTAACTCTAATGCAAAACCCAAACCCTAACCCTAAACTTACCATAACCTTAACCTCCAACACTAACCCCAACCCTAACCCAACCCTAACATCTAACTCTAATCCTACCCAGAATCCGAACTAAACCCGAACCCTAACCCTAGCCTTAAGACTAACCCTAACCCCAACCATAAACTCTAACCCTAACCCTAACCCAAACCCAAACCCGAAGACAAACCCCAACACTAACCAGATCCCGAACCCAAACACTAACCCTAACCCTAAGACTAACCCTAACCCCAACCATAAACTCTAACCCTAACCCAAACTCGAATCTGAAATTGAACCCTAACCCTAATCCTAACCAGAACCATGACCCGAACCGGAAACCTAATCCAAAGCTGAACCCAAACACGAACCTGAACCCCAACCCAATTCCAACACCAACCCCACTCCAATTCTCAGCCCCAACCAGAACATAATCCCTAACCCTAACCCTAACCCTAATCCAACCCTAACCTCTAACCACAGCCCTACCCATAACCCTAACCCTAACCATAACACTAATCCTAAACCCTAACCACTAACCTTAACCCCTAACACTAACCTTAAGCCAAACCCGAATCCTAATCCTATCCCTAATCCCTAACCCTAATGCAAACCCTAATCTGAAACCAAACCCGAACCCAAACCCTAATGCTAACATTAACCCTAACCCTAACCCTAACCACTAAACCTAACCCTAACCCTAACCCTAAAATGAACCCGAACCCAAAACCAAAACCGAAACCAAAACCAAACAATAACCCTAACCCTAAAACTAGCTATAACACTAGCCCTAGCCCTAGATCTAGCCATAACCCTAACCCTAACCACAACCTGAGCCCAAATGTGAACCCAATCCATAAACCTAACCCTAAACCTTAACCCTAACCCTAAAGTCTAACCCTAACCATAACCTGAACCCGAACCCGAAAACTTACCCTAACACTAATGAGAGCCAGAACCCGAACTCTAACCCAAAGCCAAAATCTAATCCTCTCCTGAACCTGAACACTAACACGACCCCAAGTCCAACCGCAAACCCAACCCTATCCCAAGCTCAGCCCAAGCCCCATCCCCAGCTTTAGCCCCAACCTGCACCCTAACCCTAACAGTAACCCTAACCCTAGCCCTAGCCCTAGCCTGAACCCAATGCCTACGCCTAACCCTAACCCTAACCCTAGACCTAGCCCTAGCCTGAGCCCAATGCCTAGTGCTAACACTAACCCTAAACCCTAAACCTAACCTTAACAAGACCCAAAACCAAACCTGAAATAACCCTAACCCTAACACCTAACCTGTAAACCTAAACCTAACCTCAAACCCTAACCTTAACCCTAACCCTAAACCTAACCCTAACCCTAACCCTAACCTTAATGCTAAAACTAACTCTCACCCGAACCTTATCTTAACCCTAACTGTAACCCTAATCCATATCCCTAATCCTAAATATAACCCTATCTGTAAGCCTAACACTATGGCCTAACACTTAATCCCTAACCCTAACAGTAACCCTAACCCTAAACATAACCCTAACCTTAACTCTAACCCTAAACCCTAACCCTAATCCTAAGACTAACCCTATCCCCAACCGTAACACTAACCCCTAACACCTAACCCTAATGGTAACTGTAACCCTAAACCTGACCCTAACCCTAATGCTACCCCAAACTCAAACCCTACCAGAAAACCTACTATGCTTTCTATGGGAAAACAAGGACTTAGTAACAGATGTGACACATATTTTTCTTAAGCAACCTGACTGACACTGATGCCACAGTCCCTTTACATACAACTCATAAAGACCTTTGTGAAAGGAGAAATTCTACTGTTTTTTCGTTTTAACTACAGTAACTATCCCTAACCTTAACCCTAACTGTAACCGTAGCCCTAACCCTAACCCTAACACTAACCCTAACCTTCACACTAACCCTAACCACTAACCCCTAACTCTAAACTTAAGCCTAACCCCAACCCTAACAATTCCCCTTACCCCAAATCCTCACACAAAACCTCCCCCTAAATGGAACCTTAACATGAACCTGAACCCGAGCCATATCCATATCCCTAGCCCTAGCCCTAACTCTAACCCAAACCCTAACCCTAACCCTAACTCTAAACCCAAACCCTAACCCTAAACTATCCATAATCCTAAACTCTAACCCTAAACATAACCCTAACCCCAACCTTAACCCAACCCTAACCTCTAACCCTAACACTAAACCTAACCCTACCCAGAACCTGAACCCTAACCCTAAGACTAACCCTAACACCAACCATAAACTCTAACCATAACCCTAACCTAAACCTGAACCCGAACCCTAACCCTAGCTCTAACCAGAAACCAAACCCGAACCCTAACCCTAAACCTAACACTAAACCTAACCCCAATCATAAAATCTAACCCTAACCCTAACCCAAACCCGAGCCCAAACCCAAACCCTAACACTAACACTAACCAGAACCAGAACCCAAACGAGAAACTTAATCTGAAGCCAAACCCGAACACTAACATGAACCCAAAACCAACCCCAATCCCAACCTCAGTCCCAACCCCAGCCCCAACCTGAACCCTAACCCTAACCCTAACCCAACCCTAACCTCTAACCCTAACCCTAATGCTACCCTTAACGCTTAACCCTAACCCTAGACCTAGGCATAGCCATAGCCCTAGCCTAGCCCTATCCCTGAACCTAATCCTAACTACAACCCTAACCCCTAATGCTAACCCTAACCCTAACCCAAACCTGAACCCTAACCCTAAACCTAAGACTAAGCCTAACCCCAATCATAAACTTTAACCCTAACCCGAACCCGAACCCTAACACTAACAAGAACCAGAAAAAGAACCTGAACCAAACCTAATCCAAAGCTGAACCCGAGCATGAACCTGAAGCCCCAACCCAACCCCAACCCCAATCCCAGTCATATCACCAGCCCCAAACCGAACCCAAACCCTAACACTAACTCTAACCCTAACCCTGACAAACCCTAACCTCTAAGCCTAACGCTAATGCTAACCCTACCCTTAACTTTTAAGCCTAACCCTAGCCCTAAGCCTAGCCATAGCCCTAGCCTAGCCCTATTCCTAAACCTAATCCTAACCATAACCCTAACCCCTAACCCTAACCATAACCCTAACCCTAATCCTAACCCTAACCCTAACCCAAAAACGAACCTGAACTTTAACCCACACCCTTACCCGAACCCAATCCTAACGCTAACCCTATCTTCTAACCTAACCCTAACCCGAATCTGAAACCAAAACCAAACCAGAACCCTAACCCTAACCCTAACCCGAACCCTAACCCAAACCCGAACCATAACCTGAATCTAAACACTAGCCATAGACCTAGCCCTAGCCCTAACCCTAACCCTAACCATAACCATAACCATAACCCTAATACCTAAACCCTAACCCCTAACACTAACCTTTACCCAAACCTAAAGCCTAACCCTAATCCTAATCTCTAACCCAAACCCTAACCCGAATCTGAACCCAGACCCGAACGATAACCATAACCCTAACACTAACCAGAACCAGAACCAGAACCTGAACCTGAACACTAATGTGAACCCGAACCCCAAACCCATCCCCAGCCCCAGGTCCAGTCCATACGTGAACACAAAACCTAACCTGATACCTTACCCAAACCCGAATCCAAACCATAACCCTAAACCTAACCTCTAGCCTAACCCTAAACCGAATTCGAAACTGAACCCGAATCCTAACCCTAACCCGAACCCTAACCGAACCAAAACCATAATCCTATCACTAACCCTAACCCTAAACCAGCCCAATGCCCTATCCCTAGCCCTATCCCTAATCCTTAACCCTTCACCCTAACCCCAGCCCTAGCCCTAGTCCTAGCCCTAACCATAACCCAAACCCCTAACCACTAACCCCTAACTCTAACCTTAACCCTAACCCTAACCGTAACCCCTAACCCTAATGCTAAACATAACCCTAACCCCAAGAACAAGCCCAACCCCAAGCCCAACCGCTAATCCTAAGCCTATCCCTAACCCATAACCCTAACCCAGCCCTAACCCTAACGCTAACCCTTACCTCTAACCTTAACCCTAACCCTAACCAAACCCTAACCACTACACTTAACCCTAAACCTAACCCTCACCCACACTCTAACATGAACTTTAACCCAAATCCGAACCTGAACCCTATCCATAGCCCTAGCTCTAGCCCTAGCCCTCAACCTAACTCTAACCTGAACCCTAGCCCTAACCCTAATGCTAAACCCAAACCCTAACCCTATACTTAACCATAACTGTAACCTCTAACACTAACCCTAACCCTGACCCCAAGCCTAACCCAACCCTAACCTCTAACCGTAACCCTAACCCTACCCAGAAACCCAACCTAAACCCAAAGCCTAACCCTAACCTTAAGACTAACCCTAACCCAAACCATAGACTCTAACCCTAACCCTAAACCAAACCCAAACCCAAACCCTAACCCTAACACTAACCAGATCCCGAACCTGAACACTAACCCTAACCCTAAGATAACCCTAACCCAAATCCGAACCCAAACCCTAACACTAACACTAACCACAACCAGGACCCGAACCAGAAACCTAAGCCGAAGCTGAACCCAAACACGAACCTGAACCCCAAGCCAATTCCAATCCCAACCCCAGTCCCATCCTCAGCCCGAACCAGAACACGAACACTAACCCTTAACCCTTCACCCTAACCCCAGCCCTAGCCCTAACCCTAACCATAACCCCTAACCCTAACCACAAACTGTAACACTAACCATAAACCTAACACTAAACCTAACCCTAACCCTATGGCAAAACCTAACCAAAACCCTACCAGAAAACCTACTCTACTTTCTATTGGAAAGCAAGCACTTACTAAGAGAGGTGACACATATTTTACTTAAGCAACCTGACTGACACTGATGCCACAGTCCCTTTACATACAACTCATAAAGACCTTTGTGAAAGGAGGAATTCTACTGTTTTTCCGTTTCAACTACAGTAACTATCCCTAACCTTAACCCTAACCCTAACCATAGCCCTAACCTTAACCTTAACCCTACTACTAACCCTAACCTTCACCCTAACCCTAACCACTAACCCCTAACTCTAACCTTAACCCTAATCCCAACCCTAACAATTACCCTTAACCCTAAACCTAACACTAAACCACACGCTAACCCGACCTTAAGCCTGACCCCAACCCGGAGCCATATCCACAGCCCTAGCCCTAGCCCTAGCCCTAGCCCTAACCCTAGCCCTAGCCCTAGCCCTAGCCCTAGCCCTAGCCCTAGCCCTAGCCCTAGCCCTAGCCCTAGCCCTAGCCCTAGCCCTAGCCCTAGCCCTAGCCCTAGCCCTAGCCCTAGCCCTAGCCCTAGCCCTAGCCCTAGCCCTAGCCCTAGCCCTAGCCCTAGCCCTAGCCCTAGCCCTAGCCCTAGCCCTAGCCCTAGCCCTAGCCCTAGCCCTAGCCCTAGCCCTAGCCCTAGCCCTAGCCCTAGCCCTAGCCCTAGCCCTAGCCCTAGCCCTAGCCCTAGCCCTAGCCCTAGCCCTAGCCCTAGCCCTAGCCCTAGCCCTAGCCCTAGCCCTAGCCCTAGCCCTAGCCCTAGCCCTAGCCCTAGCCCTAGCCCTAGCCCTAGCCCTAGCCCTAGCCCTAGCCCTAGCCCTAGCCCTAGCCCTAGCCCTAACCCTAACCCTAAACACTATCCCTAACCTTGAACCTAACCCTAACCCAAACAGTAACCTGAACCTGAACCCGAAACCAAATCCGAACTCTAACACGAACCCAATCAGAATGCGAACCTGAACATGAAACTGAAACTGAACCCCAAACCCAGCCCCAGCCCAGCCCCAACCCCAACCCCAACCCGAAACTGAACATGTCCCTGAACCCTAAACATAAAGCGAGACCTAGTCCTAGCCTTCTCCCTTTCCCTAGCCCTTGCCCTATCCCTAATTCTATTAACCTTTAACTGTAACCCTAGCCCTAGCCCTAGCCCTAGCCCTAGTCTTAGACCTAACCTTAAGCCGAACCATAACCCTTACCCATAAGACCTAACTTTAACCCTAACCCTAACCCTAAACCTAACCCTAACCCCAAAACCAACCACAACTCTCACCCCAACCTCAACCCTTAATCCTAACATTAATCCTATTCCTAACACTAAACCCAACCCTAAACCCTAACCCTAACCCAACCCTAAACCTAACCCTAAACTCTAACCCTAAAACTAAACCTAACTTCTAACCCTAAACCTAACCCTAATCCCAACCCCAACCCCAACCTCTAATCCTAAACATAACCCTAACCCTAACCCTAACACCTAACACCTAAACCTAACCCTAAAAATAACCATAATTTATAACCCTAATCTTAACCCTCACCCTAACCCTAAACCTAACAGTAATCCTAACCCCTAACAATAATTCTAAACCTAACCCTATCCCTAAGCCTAACACTATTGCCTAACCCCTAACCCTAACCATAACACTAACCCTAAATTTCACCCTAAACATAACCCTATCCAGTAATCCTAACCCTAACTCTAACCCTAAAACCTAACCCTAATCCTAAGACTAACCCTATCCCTAACCCTAACACTAACCCCTAACCCCTAACCAAAACCATAATCCTAACCCTAACCCTAACCCTAACCCTATTGCTAACCCTAACACAAACCCTACCAGAAAACCTACTGTGCTTTCTATGGGAAAGCAATCACTTAGTAACAGATGTGACACATAATTTTCTTAAGCAACCTGACTGATATTGATGCCACCGTCCCTTTACATACAACTCATAACGACCTTTGTGAAATGAGAAATTGTACTGTTTTCTTCATTTTAACTACAGTAAGAAACTATCCCTAGCATTAACCCTAACCCTAAACCTAACCATAACACTAACACCTAACCCTAACACTAACCTTAACACTAACCCTCCCCTACACTAACCCTAACCCTAAACCTAAACCTAATCCTAACCCTAACACTAAACCTAACCCTAACCCGAAACTTAACCCTCACACCAACCCCTAACTCTAACCCCTAACTCTTAACCCCTAACCCTGAATGCTAACCATAATGCTAACACTAACCCTAATTCTAAACCTAAACCTAACCGTAACCCTAACCCTACCCTAATCCTAACCCTAAGCCTAACACCTAATCCTTATCCCTAAAACTAAACCTAACCTCCCTTAATACTAAGCATAACCCTAAATCTAACCCTAACACTAACTTTAACACTAACCCTAAACTTACCCCTAACTCCCAATGCTAACCCTAACCCTAACCCTAAGCCTAACACATAACAATAACACTAACCTTAACCCTAACCCATGCCTAACACTAACCCTAACCCCTGCCTAACACTAACCCTCACCCTACCCTAACACTAACACTAATGCTAACCCTAACCCTAACCGGTGCCTAACACTAACCCTAACCCTACCCTAACACTAACACTAACGCTAACCCTAACCCTAATCCTAACCCCAAAGCTAACCCTAACCCTAACCCTAACCGGTGCCTAACAGCTAACCCCTAACCCTAACCTTAACCTAACCCAAATCATAACCCTAAACTTAACCCTAACCCTAAGCTAACCCTAACCCTACCCTAACACTAACACTAATACAAACCCTAACCCAACACTAACGCTTACCCTAACACTAATCCAAACCATAACCCTAACCCTAGCCCTAAATCTAACCCTAATCTAAGCCCGAACTTCACCCTAACGCTAACACTAAATCTCACCATAACCTAATCCAAAACCTAATCCTAACCCTAAACCTAACCCTAATTATAACGCTAATCCTAAACCTACCACTAACCCTAACCGTAATCCTACCCCTAACCCTAACGTAAGCCTAACACCTAACCCTAACACTAACCCTAACCCTAAAACAACCCTAACATTTACCATAACGCTAACACTAACCTTAACCCTAACCCTAACCCGAATCCAAATTCTAACCTTAACCCTAATCCTTTCCCTAACACTAACCCTAACCTTAACCCTAACCCTAACTCTCACCCTAACCTAATCCAAACCATACCCCTAACCCTAACACTAAACCTTACCTTAATCCTAAACTTAACCTATCACTAACCCTTACCCCTAACCCTAACCCTAACCCAAACCCAAACTGTAACCTCTAACCCTAACCCTAACCAGAAATGAACCAGAAACTGAACCCGAACCCGAAACCTATCCCTAGCCCTAGCCTTAGCCCTAACTCTTAACCCTAACCCTAACCCTAAGACTAGCCCTAACCCTAGCCCTCACTCATAGGCCTAGCCCTAGCCCTAACCCTAACCCTCACCCTAACCTTAACCCTAACCCTAACTCTCACCCTAACCTAATATAAATCATACTCCTAACCCTAACACTAAACCTAAGCTAACCCTAAATCTAACCCTAACCCTTTTGCTACCAATAACCCAAACCCTACCAGAAAACCTATTGTGTTTTCTATGGGAAAGCAAGCACTTAGTACAGATATGACACATATTTTTCTTAAGCAGCGTGACTGATATTGATGCCACAGTCCCTTTACATACAACTCATAAAAACTTTGCGAAATGAGAAATGCTACCGTTCTTTCATTTTAACTACAGTAATAACCTATCCCTGACCCTAACCCTAACCAAAACACTCACCCTAACCTTAACTCTAACGCAAACCCTAACCTTAACCCTAACGCTAACGCTAACGCTAACCTTCACCCTAACACTAACACCAATACTCACCCTAACCTATGCCAAACCATAAACCTAACCCTAATCCAAAACGTAACCCTAACCCTAATCATACTGCTAATCCTAAACCTAACACTAACCCTAACCCTAACCCAAACCCTACCCTAACCCTAACCCTACCCTAACACTAACCCTAACCTTAACCCTAACCCTAACACTAACCCTAACCCTAACTCAACCCTAACCTCTAAGCCTAACCCTAACCCTAACCCTAACCCTAAACTCTAACCCTAACCCTAACCCGAATTCAAACATGAACCTTAACCCTATCGCTAAGCAGAAGCAGAACCTGAACCTGAACAAGAAACGTAATCCGAACGCAAACCCGAACATGAACCCGAACCACAATCAAAACCCCAACCCCTAACCCTAGCCCTAGCCCTAGCCCTAACCCTAAAAATAACCCTAACACCTAACCCCTAACCCCTAACACTAACCTTAACCCTAACCCTAACGCTAAGCCCTAACCCTAACCCTAAACCTAACCCTAATCCCCAAAAAGCCCCAACCCCAAATCCTAATCCTAACCCTAACCCAACCCTTAGCCTAAACCTAACCCTTACCCCTAACCATAACCGAACCCTAAACCTAAACCCAAGCCTTACTTTTAACCCTAAACCTAAACAGAACCCTAACCCGAACCCAAACCCGAGCACTAGCCCTAGCTCTAGCTCTAACCCTAACCCTAACCTGAACCCAAACCCGAAATTGAATCCTAACCCTAGCCCTACCCTAACCCTAACCCTAACCTTAATCTGAAATCGAACCCAAACCCTAACCCTAACCTGAACCCGAACCCAAACCCGAAACCGAAACCTAACACTAACCCTCAACCTCCCCCTAGCCCTATCCCTAACACATAACCCTTAACCCTAAACCTAGACCTAGGCATAGCCCCAGCCCTAGCCTTAACCGTAACTGCAACCCTAACCCTAACCCCTAACCCCAACCCTAACCTTAACCCTAACCCTAACCACTGATCCTAACATTAAACCTAAACCTAACCCCCAAACCAATCCCAAATCCAAAATCAACCCCTAATCATAACCTTAACCATAACCCCAACCCTAACCAGAACCTAAACCTGAAACCTAAACATAACCCGAACACTAGCCATAGCCCTAGCACTAGCCCTAGCCATAACCCTAACCCTAACCCTAACCTGAACCCGAACCTTAACCTGAACCTTAACCCTAGCTCTAACCCTAAACCTAACCATAACCGTAACTTCTAAACCTAACACTAACCCGTACCCTAACCCGAATCCGAAACTTAACACGAACCCTAAACCAAACATGAACACGAACCCAAAACCCAACAGCAACCCCAACCCCAGCCCCAGACCGAGCCCCAGCTGCAGCCTCAGATGCAGCCCCAGACCCAGCACCAACCACAACCTGAATCTGAACCCGATCCCGAAACCCAACATCAACTCTAACCTCTAACCTTAACCCTAACCCGAACCTGAACCAGAAACCGATCCCGAGACCTAGCCCTAAACCTAAACTTAACTCTAACACTACCCCAAACCCAAACCCGTACCTGAACTCTAGCCCTAGCCCTAACCCTAACCCTAAATCTAAACTTAACCCTAACACTAAACCTATCCCTAACCCTAACCAGAACCCGAACCCAAACCCTAATTCTAACCCATACCCATACACAAATCCAAAAATGAACCTTAATGTTAACCCTAAACTTAACTCTAACACGAACCCTAACACTAGCCCTAACCCTAATGCTAACCCTGACTGTAACCTCTGACCCTAAATCTAACTCTAATCATAATCCCAACCCGAACGAGAAACCAAAACCTAACCCTAACCATACCTGAATCTGAATCCAAACGCCAACCCTAAACCTAAACATAGCCAGAACCCAAACCCAAACCTAAATCTTAACCCTAATCCTGACCCTATCCCTAACTGTAACTTCTAAACGTAACCTTAACCAGAAACCAAACACAAACTCGAACCTGAACCTGAAACCATACCCGAACCCGAACATGAACCATAACCAGAACCCTAATCCTAAATTTACTCCTAGCCCTAGCCCTAGCCCTAGCCCTAGCCCTAACGTTTAACACTTAACCCTAATCTTAACCCTAGCCCTACACTAGTCATAGCCCTAGCCCTAGCCATTGCCCTAGCCCTGACCCTAAATCTAACCATAACTCTTACCCCTAACCCCTAACTCCAAACCCTAAACTTAAACCTAACCCTAACTTTAACCCCTAACCTTAACCCTAATCTCTAACCCTAAACCTAATCCTAAGTAACCCGAAAATGAACCCAATCCGAATCCTAACCCTAACCCTAACCATAACCCTAAACTCAGCCTTAGCACTAGCCCTAGGCGTAGGCCTAGACCTAGCCCTAACCCTAAAGCTCACCCCTATCCATAACCTTAACCCTAACCCTAACTCTCACCCTAACCTAGTATAAATCATACTCCTAACCCTAACACTAAACCTAACCCTAATCCTAAACTTAACCTATCACTAACCCTAACCCCTAACCCTAACCCTAACCCTAACCCAAACCCAAACCCAAGCTGTAACCTCTAACCCTAACCCTAACCAGAAACGAACCGGAAACTGAACCTGAACCCGAAACCTATCCCTATCCCTAGCCCTAGCCCTAACTCTTAACCTTAACCCTAACCCTAAGCCTAGCCCGAACCCTAGTCCTCACCCCTAGGCCTAGCCCTAGCCCTAACCCTCACCCTAACCTTAACCCTAACCCTAACTCTCACCCTAACCTAATGTAAACCCTAAACCTAAACTTAACCCTAACCCTAACCCTAACCCTAACCGAACCCAAACTCGAACATGAACCCAAATCCTAATCCTAACCACAACCCTAACCCGACACCAAAATGGAACACCAAACCAAATTTGAAACCTAACCCTAAACACAACATGAAATCCAACACCAACCCTAATGGCAGCCCAAACCCCAGCCCCAGTTCCAAACCGAACCCGAACCGGAACCCTAACGATAACCTCTAACCCTAACCCGAAACCAATCTTGAACCCGAACCCGGACCCGAGGCCAAGCCCTAGCTCTGACACTAACCCTAACCTGAACCCGAAGTCCAACCCGAACCCCAGGCCTAGCCCTAGCCCTAGCCCTAACCCTAGCCCTAACCCCAACCCTAACCTGTAACCCCAAACCTAAACCTAACCCTAACCCTATCCCTAACCTCTAAACTTAACCCTAACTTAACACTAACCTGAACCCGAAAGCGAACCCTAAACCTAACCCTAACCCTAACCATAACACTAACCCTAACCCAAACCCTATCCCGAACCCTAGCACAAAACCGAACACTAACCATAGCCTAATGCTAACACTAACATTAACGTCTAACATGAACCATAACCCTAACCCGTACATGAACCCCAAACCAAAAACGAACCCGAATCCGATTCCTAACCCTAACCCTAATCCTAACCCTAAACCTAAACCTAACCTTAACCTCTAACATTAACCCTAACCCCAAACTTAACCCAAACTTCTTACCCTAACCCTAACCCTAACCCGAAACCAAACCCGAACAAGAAACTTAACCCGAATCCTAACCCTAATACTGACATTAAACCTAGCCCTAGCCCTAGCCCTAAGAATGAACCCTAACCCTGAACCTAAACCTAGCCCTAGCCCTAGCTCTAGCCCTAACCCTAGCCCCAGCCCTAGTAACCACCCTAATCCTAACCTCTAACACTAACCATAAACCTAACCCTAAACCAAACCCTAACATGAACCCTATTCCGAACCCAAACCGAACAACAACCTGAACCTGAACCCAAAACAGAACTCTAAACGGAACCAAAACATGAACCCTAACCTGAACCATATTCCTAAACCTAACATCGTACCCTAACCCTAACCCGAATGCGAAGCAGAAACTGAACCATATTCCTAGCCCTAAACCTAACCCTAACCCGATACCAAACTTGAACCAGAATCCTAACCCTAACACAAACCTGATGATTAATCTAACCAGAAACAGAACCCTAACACTAATCCTAACCCTAAACCTAACCTGCAAACCTAACCCTAACTCTCACCCTCACCTGAACCCGAACCCAAACCTGAACCCTAACCTTAACCCGAACCCGAACCCTATCCGGAACCCGAACATCAATCTGAAACCCAACCCAAACCACAACCACTGCCCCGCCCCAGCCCCAGCCCCAGCACCACCTGAACTGAAAACCGAACCTGAACCTGAAACCTAACCCGAACCAAAACCTTAACCCTAGCCCTAGCCTTAGCTGTAACTCTTAACCCTAACACTCACCCTAACCCAAGCCCCAGCCACAGCCCCATCCTTAGCCCTAGCCCTAATTCCTAACCCTAACCATAACCTCTAATCCCTAACCCCAAATACTAGCCCAAACTGTAACCCTAAACCCTAACCCTAACTGTAACCCCAACCCAAACACCAACCCCTAAACTTATCCCTAACAATAACCCTAACCCTCACCCTAACCCTAGCCCTAGCTATAACCCTAGGCCTAGGCCTAGCCCTAGCTCTAACCCTAACCCTAAACCCAACTCTAACCTTCACCGCAACCCTAAACTTAACCCTCACCCTAACCTAACGTAAACCCTAACCCTAACCTGAACCCTAACCCTATACCTAACCCTAACCAAATCCGAACTCTAACATGAACCTGAACCGTAACCTGAAACCGAACCTGAACCCTAACCCAAAACTGAACACTAACACAAATACCCACCCCAAACCAAACCCTACACCAGCCCCAGTGCCAGCCCTAGCCCCAGGGCCAACTGAACCCGAACCCAAACATTAACCATAACCTCTAACCCGAAACTGAACCCGAAACCCAGGCCTAGCCATAGCCCAGCCCTAGCCCTAAACCTAATTGTAACCCTAACACTAATCTGAACTTGAACCCAAACGCGAACCGTAGCTCTAGCCCTAGTGCTAGCCCTAGACCTAACCCTAACCCTAACCTCTTGCCGTAATCCTAATCCTAACCCAAACCCGAACCTGAACCCTAACCCTAACCCTAACCCTATCCCACACCCTTACCCAAACCTGAACCCTAACCATAAACCCGACCCTAATCCTAAGCCGAACCTGAACCTGAACCGTAGCCCTAGCCCTAGCCCTAAACCTAACCCTAACCCTAAATCTAACCTCTAGCCTTACCCCTAAACCTAACCTGAAACCTAACCCTATCCCTAGCCCTAGCCCTAGGTCTAAGCCTAACGCGATCCCAAATGCTTACCTAACCTGAACCCTAACCCTAATCTCCAACCTAACCTTAAGCCGAACCAGAACCTGAACCGTAGCTCTAGCCCTAGACCTAACCCTACCTAATCCAAACCCTATCCTGTACCCTAGCCCTAGCCCTAGCCATAGCCCTAAACTTAACCCTATCCGTAACTGTAATCACAACCCTAAACCTAACCATAACCCTAATGCTAACCCTAACCATAACCCTAACCCGAACTCGAAGCTTAACCCTCATCCTGACCCTAACCCTAACCTGAACACGAACACAAAACCAAACCCGAACCCGAACCTGAAACCTAACCATAGCCCTAACCCTAAACCTAGCCCTAGCCCTAGCTCTAGCCCGAGTCCTAGGCCTAGCCCTAGCACTAACCCTATCCTTAACCCTTCATCATAACCATAACCCTAACCATAACCCCAACCCCGTCACAATAATCTAATGTAAACCCTAACCCTAACCCTAACACTAACACTAACCCTAACCCTAACCCTTACTGTAAATCTAACCCTAAACCTAACCTGAACCCGGAACCAGAACCCTAAACCTAACCTCTAATATAACACTAACCCGAGCCCAAACCCGAATGAGAACCCTAGCCCTACCCTTGCCCTAACCCTAATCCTAACCCAAACCCTAACCCAAACCCAAACTGTAACGTCTAACCCTAACCCTAAACCTAAACCTAACCCTAACCAGAATCGAACCCAAAACTGAACACAAACCCAAACACTAACCCTAGCCCTAACCCTAAACCTAGCCCTAGCCCTCGCCCCTAGCCCTAACCCTTACCCTAACCCTAACCTTAACCATAACCCTCTCACTCTAACCTAATGTAAACTCTAACCCTAAGCTTAACTCTAACCCTAACCCTACCCCCAACCCTAACCCTAACCGAACCCGAACTCAAACCTGAAACCAAATCCTAATCCTAACCAGAACCCTAACCCAACCCCAAAACGGAACACCAAACCAAGCCTGAAACCTAACGCAAATCACAACACCAACTACAACCGCAAATCTAACCTCAAACCCAGCCCCAGCCCTAGCCCCAGTTCCAACCCAAACCCTAACCTGAACCCTAATGATAACCTCTAACCCTAAGAAGAACTCGAACTTGAACCCAAACTGGATCCGAGGCCTAGCCCTAACACTAAGCCTAACCTGAACCCAAAGCCCAACATGAACCCTAGGCCTAGCCCTAGCCCTAGCCCTAACCCTAACCCTAACCTGTAACACTCACCCTAAACCTAACTCTAACCCTAACCCTATCCCTAAACTCTAACCTTAACCCTACCATAACCCTAACCAGAACCCGAAAGTGAACCCTAAACCTAACCCTAACCCTAAACATAACACTAACCCTAACCTGAACCCTAACCCGAAACCTAGCCCAAAACCGAACACTAACCCTAAGCCTAATGCTAACACTAACGTTTAACCCTAACCATAACCCTAACCCATAAATGAACCCCAAACCGAAACCGAACCCGAGCCCGAACCCAATCCCTAACCCTAACCTTAATCCTAACCCAAAAACTAAACCTAACCCTAACCTCTAATATTAACCCTAACCCTAACCTTAACCATAACCTCTTACCCTAACCCTAACCCTAACCTGAACCCGAACCCGAACGAGAAACCTAACCCGAACCCTAACCCTAATCCTAACCCTAAACCTAGCCCTAGCCCTAGCCCTAAGAATGAACCCTAGCCGTAACCCTAATCCTAGCCCTAGCCCTAGCTCTAGCCATAACCCTAGCCCCAGTCCTAGCGCCAACCCTAATCCTAATCTCTAACGCTTACCCTAAACCGAACCCTAACATGAACCCGATCACCAGCCCAAACCCAAACCGTATTCCTATACCTAACATCTAACCCTAACCCTAACCCAAATTCGAATCAGAAACCGTACCGTATTCCAAGCCCTAAACCTAACCCTAACCCAATCCCAAACCAGAACCAGAATCCTAACCCTAACCCAAACCTGATGATTAATTGAACCCGAAACCAAACCCTAACCCTAATCCTAACACTTACCCTAACCTGCAACCCTAACCCTAACCCTCACCCTCACCCGAACCTGAATATGAACCTGAACACTAACCCTAACCCGAACCAGAACCAGAACCCTATCCAGAACCCGAAAATCCATCCGAAACCCAACCCCAGCCACAACCACTGCCCCAGCCCCAGTTCCAGCCCCAGATGCACCTGAACTCGAAACCAAACCCAAAACCAAAACCTAACCCTAACCCAAACCTTAACATTAGCACTAGCTCTGGCCCTAGCCCTAGCCATAACTCTTAAGCCTTACACTCACCTAACCCAAGCCCCACTGCAGCCCCATCCCTAGCCCTAGCCCTAATCCCCAACCCGAACCCTAACCAAAAATCCTAACCCAAACCCTAACCCTAAGCCCTAACCCTAACTGTAACCGTAACCCCAACACCAAACCCTACACTTACCCCTAACACTAACCCTAACCCTAACCCCAGCCCTAGATCTAGCCCTAGCCCTAACCCTAACCCCAATCCTAACCCTAGCAGTAACCCTAAACCCTCACCCTAACCCTAATGTAAACCCTAACCCTAACCTGAACCCTAACCCTGTACTTAACCCTAACCCTAACCAATTCCGAACCCGAAACCAAACCCGAACCCGAAACTGAACCTTAACCCGAACCCGCACACTAACCTGAACCCGAACCTGAATCCTAAACCAAAACTGAACAATAATCTGAGTACCATCCCCAGGCCCAGTGCCAACTGAACCCAAAACCGAACCCTAACTCTAAGTTCTAACCTGAACCTGAACCTGAACCCCAGCCCCAGCCGTAGCCCAGCCCTAGCCCTAAACCTAACTGTAACCCTAACACTAACCTGTGCTTGAACCCAAACCCGAAACCTAGCTCTAGCCCTAGCACTAGCCCTAGCCCTAGCCCTAACCCTAACTGTAACACTAACTGTAACCTCTAGCCTTAACCCTAACCCTAATGATTACCCTAACCCTAGCCCTAGCCCTAGCCCTAGCCCTAACCCTAACCCTAACCCTAACTCTAACCTCTAATCTTAACCCTAACCCTAACCCGAACCCGAACCCAAACCCTAACCCTAGCCCTAGCTCTAACCCTAACCCTATCCCAAACCCTTACCCAAACCTGAACCCTAACCCTAACCTCCAACCTAAGCCTAAACCGAACCCTATCCTGAATCCTAGCCCTAGCCTTAGGCCTAGACCTAACCCTAACCCTAACTGTAACTCTAATCCTAACCCTAAACCTAACCATAGCTCTAACTCTTACCCTAACCATAACCTTAACCTGAACTCTAACCTGAAATCAAACCTTAACTCTGACCCTGACCCTAACCCTAACCTGAACCTCTAACACGAACCCTAACCCTAACCCGAACATGAAAACAAAACCGAACCTGAACCCGAACCTGAAACCTAACCCTAGCCCTAACCCGAAACCTAGACCTAGCCTTAGCTCTAGCCCGAGTCCTAGGCCTAGCCCTAGCACTAACCATAATCCTAATGCTTAACCCTAACCATAACCCTAACCCTGTCAAAATAACCTAATGTAAACCCTAACCCCAAGACTAACGCTAACCTTAACCCTAAACATAAATCTAAACTTAACACCAAAACCAACTCCAACCCCAACACTACATCCAACCCCTAACCCTAATTTTAACCCCAACCCTAACCCCCCAAACCGTATCCTTAACCTCTAAACTAACTCCAACCCAAACCCCAGCCAGAATCCAAAACCTAGCCCTAGCCCTAGTCCTAGCCACAACCCTAACTGTAAACCTAAGCCTAAACGTAACCCAATCCCTGAACCGGAACCCTAATCCTAACCTCTAATGTAACACTAAACCGAGCCCGAACACGAATTCAAACCCTAGCCCTAGCCCTAGCCCTAGCCCTAACCCTAACCCTAACCCTAAACCTATCTGTAACCTCTGAACTAAACCTAACCTGAATCCGAATGCAAACCCTAGCCCTAACCCTAGCCATAACCTTGCCCTAACCCTAAACCTAACCCAAACCCAAATTGTAACCTCTAACCCTAACCCTAAAACTAAGCCTAACGCTAAACAGAAACGAACCCGAAACTGAACCTGAACCCGAACCCTAACCCTCGCCCTAACCCTATACCTAGCCCTAGCCCTAACTCTGAGCCTTAACCCTAACCCTAAGCCTAGCCCTAGCCCTAGCCCGTGCCCCTAGGCCTAGCCTTAGCCCTAAGCCTAAACCTAACCCTAACCGTAACCCTAACCCAAACCCTACCCCTACACCTAACCCTAACCCTAGCCAAACCCGAAACCGAATCCAAACCCAAACCCTAATCCTAACCACAACCCTAACCCGACCCCGAACCAGAACACCAACCCAAATCTGAACCCTAACCCGAACACCAACACAAACCCCAACCACAACCCCAAACCCAGTCCCAGCCCCAACCCCAGCCCCAGCCCTAGACCAGCTCCAACCAGAACCTGAAACCGATCCTGACCCCAAACCCTAATGATAACCTATAACCCGAAACCGAACCTGAACTTGAAACCGAACCTGGACCGGAGCCCTAGCCCTAGCTCTAACCCTAACCCTAACCCTAATCCTAACCCTAACACTAACCCTAACCCTAACCCTAACCCTAACCCTAACTGTAACTTCTAACCTGAAACTAAAGCGAACCCGAAACCTAATCCTAACTCTTAACCGTAACCTTAACCCTAGCCCTAGGCCTAGCCCTCAACCCTAGACCTAGCCCTAGTCCTAACCCTAACCCTAACCCTAACTCTCACCCTAACCTAATGTAAACCTGAACCCTAAATTTAACCCTAACCCTAACTGAACCCAAACTCGAACCCAAATCCGAACCCTAACCTGAACCCGAAACTGATCCCTAAAACAAAATTGAACACTTACCTGAATACCAACCCCAACACCAAACCCAACCCCAGCCCCAGCGCCAGCCCTAGCCCCAGGGGAAACGGAACCCAAACCCGATCCCTAACCATAACCTCTAACCCAAACCTGAACCAGAACCCCAGCCCTAGCCATAGCCCAGCCCTAGCCCTAACCCTAAAAGTAACCCTAACACTAACCCGAATTTGAACACCAAACCGAAACCTAGCCCTAGCCCCAGCCCTAGCCCTAACTGTAATTGTAATTCTAACCCTAAACCTAACCATAACACTAAGTCTAACCCTAAAAATAACCCTAACCCTAACCCTAACCCTAACTCTTAACCTTAACCTTAACCCCAGGCTTAGCCCTAGCCCTCGCCCCTAGGCCTAGCCCTAGCCCTAACCCTAAACTTAACCCTAACCCTCTCACCCTAACCTAATGTAAACCCTAAACCTAAAGTTAACCCTAACTCTACCCCTAACCCTAACCCTAACCAAACCTGAACTCGAACCCAAACCCAAATCCTAATCCTAACCAGAACCCTAACCCGATCCCAAAACTGAATACCAAACCAAACCCGAAACCTAACCCGAACCACAACACGAATTGCAACACCAACCCTTACCATAGCTCCAGCCCCATCCCAGTTCCAACCCGAACCCGAACCTGAACCCTAATGATAACCTCTAACCCTAATCAGAAACCGAACTTGAACCTGAACCCAGAACTGAGGCCTAGGCCTAGCTCTAACCCTAAAACTAACCTGAACCCGAAGCACAACCGAACCCTAGGCCTAGCCCTATCCCTAGCCCTAACCCTAGCCCTAACCCTAACCCCAAACCTAATCTTAACCCTATCCCTTGCCTCTAACCTTAACACTACCCTAACCATAACCTGAACCCAAACCCGAAAGTGAACCCTAACCATAACCCTAACCCTAACCCGAACCCTAACATGAACCCTAGTCCAAAATCGAACACTAGCCCTAACCCTAACACTAACGCTAGCATCTAACCCTAACCATAACCCTAACCCGTACATGAACCCCAAACTGAAACCGAACCCGAACCCGACCCCTAACCCTAACCCTAATCCTAACACTAAACCTAAACCTAACCCTAACCTCTAACATTAACCCTAACCCTAACCTTAACCCTAACCTCTTATGCTAACCCTCACCCTAATCCTCACCCGAACCTGAACCAGAAACCTATCCCGAACCCTAACCCTAATCATAACCCTAAACCTAGTCCTAGCCCTATCCCTAAGTATGAACCTTAACCCTAACGGTAAATCTAGCCCTAGCCCTATCTCTAGCCCTAACCCTAGCCCCAGCCCTAGCACCAAACCTAATCCTAACCTCTAACACTAACCCTAACCCTAACCCTAAGCCAAACCCTAACATGAAACCGATCCAAACCCATACCCGAACAACAACCTGAACCTGAAACCAAAACCGAACTCTAAACAGAACTCAAACACGAACCCAAACCCAAACCATATTCCTAAACCTAACATCTAACCCTAACCCAAGTCCAAACCCGAACCAGAAACCGAACCCTATTCCTAGCCCTAAAACTCACCCTAATCCGATCCCAAATCTGAACCGGAATCCTAACCTAACCCAAACCTGATGATTAATTGAACCCGAAACCAAACCCTAACCCTAATCCTAATCCTAAACCTAACCTGAAACCCTAACTTTAACCCTCACCCTAACCTGAACCTGAACCCTAACCCTAACCCGAACCCGAACCCGAACCAGAACCCTATCCAGAACGCAAACATCAATACAAAACCCAACGCCAACCAAACCACTGCCCAAGGCCCAGCCCCAGCCCCGACCCCAGCCCTACTCCTAGCCCTAACTCCTAACCCCTAAACCTAACCCTAACCCTAACCCTGACCCTAACCCTAACCCCTAACCCAACCCCAACACAGCCCCCCCACCTCTACCCTTAACTCTAAGCCTAAACCTAACCCTAACCTGAACCCTTACCCTAAACATAACCTCTAACCTAACACTAACCCAAACCCGGACCAGAAACCAAACGTGAAACCTAGCCCTAGCACTAGTCCTAACCCTATCCCTATCCCTAGCGCTAACCCTAACCCTAACTCTAACCCTAACCCTAAAACTAACCCTAACCCTAACCCTAACCTGAACCCGAACACAAACCCTGACCGTGAACCTGACCCTGACCTTAACCTCTAACCCTAACCCTAACCCTAATCCAAATTGGAACCCAAACCCTAACCCTATTCCTACCTCTAGCCCTAGCCCTAACCCTAACCCTAACACGAATTCTAACTCTAACCCCTAACCGTAACCCTAACCGTGAATATAACCCTAACCCGAAACTGAACCCGGTCCCAAAGGCGAACCTGAATCTTAACCCTAAACCTCACCCGAACACTAACCCGAACCTTAAACTGAACCCGAACCTTAACCCTTTCCCTAAATCTAACCACTAACCCTAAGCCTAACCCGAACCCGAACATGAACCCAAACCCGAACATGAACCCGAACCCTAACCCTACCCTGAACCCGAACCATAACCCAAACCTGAACATCAACCCGAACCTCAACCCCATCCTAGTCCTAGCCCCAGCCCCAGCCCTAGCCCTAGACCTAGCCCTATGCCTAACCCTTAACCTTAACCCTAACCCCAACCCCAAGCCCAACCCCTACCCCTACACCTACCCCTAACTCTAACACTAACACTAACACTAACCCTAACCCTAACCATAACCATACCCCTCACCCTAACTCTCACCGTAACCTAATGTAAACCCTAACCCCAAACCTAACCCTAGTATGAAACCTAACACTATCCCTAACCCTAACCCTAACCCTAACCCTAACCCTAAGCCTAACACTAACCGAAACTGAACCCGAACATGAACACAAACCCTAACACGAACCAGAAACCTAACCTGAACCCGAAACCTAACCCAAACCTGAACACTAACCCGAACACAAACCCAACCCCAGCCCCAGCCCCAGCTCCAGCCCCATGGCCTACCCCAACCCTAACACAAACCCAAAACCTAACCTCTAACCCTAAGCTAAATTCGAACCCAAACCCCAGTCCTAGCTGTAGCCCAGCCCTAGTCCTACTCCTAAACCTAACCCTAACCTGAACTCGAACCTGAACCCGAACCCTAGCCCTACCACTAGCCCTAACCCTAACCCTAACCCTAACTGAACCCGAACCAGAACACGAACCCGAACCCTAACCAGAACCAGATCCAGAACCCGAAACTGAACACTAACCCGAACACCAACCCCAACACCAACCCCAACCAAAGCTCCAACCCCAGCTCCATCCCCAGGTCCGAACCCAACTTGAACCCGAACCCGAACCAGAACCCTAACCCTAACCTGTAACCCTAACACAAACCCGAACCTGAAACCCAGCCCTTGCCGTAGCCCAGCCCTAGCCGTAACCTAACCCTAACATCTAACCCGAACCCTAAACCCAACTCAAGCCCTAATTGTAATCTATAACCCTAACCCTAAACATAACCATAACCATAACCCCAACCCAAACCAGAAACCGAACGCTAACCCTAACCCTAACCTGAACCCGAATCTGAACACCAACCCTAACCCTAAACCTAACCAGAACCTGAACCCAAACCCAAATCTTAGACCTAATCCTGACCCTATCCCTAACTGTAACCTCTAACCCTAACTTTAACCAGAACCCAAACACAAACCCGAACCTGAACCCGACACCATACCCAAACCTGAACACGAACCGTCACCAGAACCCTAACCCTATACCTCATCCAAGCTCTAGTCCTAGCCTTAGCCCTAGCCCTAACGTTTAACACTTAACCTTAATCTTAACCCTAGCCCTAGCCCAAGTCATAACCCTAGCCCTAGCCGTTGCCCTAGCCCTAACCCTAACTCTAACCATAACTCTAACCCCTAACCCCTAATCCCTAACCCTAAACTTAAACCTAACCCTAACCTTAACCCCTAAACTTAACTTTAACCTCTAACCCTGAACCTAAACCTAACTAACCCGAACACAAACCCAATCCGAATCCTAAACCTAACCCTAACCCTAACCCTAAACCAGCCTTAGCACTAGCCCTAGCCCTAGCCCTAGGCCTTTCCCTAGGCCTCTCTAGGCCTTTCCCTAGCCCTAACTCTAACCCTCACCCCATCCATAACCCTAACACTAACCCTAACTCTCACCCTAACCTAAGATAAACCCTAACCCTAACACTAACACTAACCCTAACCCTAATCCTAACCCTACCCCCAAACCCAGCCCAATCCCCAGCCCAGCCCCAGCCCCAGCCCAACCACAACCCCAAACCGAACCCGAACACAAACCCGAACTTGAACCCTAACCCTAAACTTAGCCCTAGACCTAGACCTAGTCTTAGCCCTAGCTCTACCTCTAACTCTTAACCATAACCCTAACCCAAGCCCTAGCCCTAACCATAGCCACAACCCTAACCCTAACCCTAACCCTTACCCTAACCCAACCCTAACCTCTAACCCTAACCCTAACCGTAACCCTAACCCAAAACTGAGTAGGAACCCAAACCCTAACCCTAACCTGTACCTGAACCCTAACCCTAACCCTAATCATAATCCTAACCTCAAACCCTAACCCTAACCTTAATCCAAACCTAACCTCTAACCCTAACACCCTAACACTAACAAGAACCAGAACCTGAACCTGAACCCGAACCCTAATCGGAAATCGAAGCCGAACCCCAATCCAAACCCCAACCCTGACCCCAAACCCAGCCCCAGCCTCATCCGAAGCCCCAGCCCCAGCCCCAGCCCCAACCCAAATCCGAACTCGAACCCTAACCCAAACCCTAGCCCTAGCCCTAAACCTAACCCTAACCCTAACCCCAACTTGAACCCAAATGAGAACCTGAACTTGAACTAGAAACCTAACCCTTAACCCTAAATCTAAACCTAGCCCTAGCCCAAGATCTAGCTCTAGACCTAGCCCTAGCCATAACCCTAACTGTAACCCTAACCTCTAACCTAAGTGTAACCTGAACCCTAGCCCTAGCCCTAGCCTTATCCCTAACAGTAACCCTAACCCAAACACGAACCCTAACCCTAACAATAACCAGAACACAAACCTGAACCTAAACCCTAACCCTAACCCTAACTCCAACACTAACCTCTAACATTAACTCTAACGCAAACCCGAACCCGAACCAGAACCCTAAACCTAACACTAACCAGAATCCAGACATGAACCTGAACCCTAACCCTTACCCAAACCCAAACACTAACCTGAACCCCAACACACACCCCAACACCAACACCAGCCCAAGCCCCAGCACCAGCATCAACTCCAGCCCCAGCCCCAACCAGAACCCAAACACAAACCCGAACCTGAACCGTAACCCGAACCCTTACCCAAACACGAACCCTAACCCTAACTCAACCTCAAAACTAACCCTAACCTGAACCCGAAGGTGAATGCAGAACCTAGCCCTAGCCCTATCCTTAGCCCTAGCCGTAACCCTAACCCTAACCCGAACTTGAAACTGAACCCTAGCCCTAGCCCTAGCACTAGCCCTAACCCTAAACTTATGCCTAACCCTAACACTAACCCTAAACTGTAAAACTAATTTCAACATGAACTTCAACCCGAACCCTATCCCTAACCCTAAACCTAAACCTAAATCTAGCTCTAGCCTTAGACCTAGCCCTAGCCCTACCCCTAACTTTTAACCCTAAGCCTAACCCTAGACATAATCGTAACCCTAACCCTAACCCTAACCCAAACTCTAACCCTAACACAAAGTCTAACCCTAACCCGAACCCAAAACCGAATGGTAACACTAGCCATAACCCTAAAACTAGCCATAGCCATAGCCATAGCCATAGCCCTAGCCCTAGCCCTAACACTACCCCTAACCCTAACACTAACACCAACCCTAACAACAAACCCTAACCCTAACCCTAACCTTCACCCTAAACCAACACTAAACTCTAAACCTAATACTAAGCCTAACCCTAACACTAACACTAAACCGAACCTGAACCCTAACCCTAACCCTAACCCTAACCGCTAACCCTAACACTAACCCTAACCCTAACCCTAACCCTAACCTATTACCCTAATCCTAACCCTAACCTGAACCCGAACCCGAACCTGAAACCTAACCCTAACCTCCAACCTAACACTAAGCCGAACCCGAACCTGAAAACTATCCCTAGCCCTAGCCCTCATCCTAACCCAGATCCGAACTCTATCCTGAACCCTAACCCTAACCCTAACCCTATCCCTAATCCTACCCCTAAACCTAACCATAACCCTAACTCTAACCCTAACCATAACCCTAACCTGAAATCTAACCCAAACCCAAACCTTAACCCTGACCCTTACCCTAACCCTAGCCTGAACCTCGAACCCTAACCCTAACCCTAACCTGAACACGAACATGAAACCAAACCCGAACCCGAACCTGAAAATTAACCCTAGCCCTAACCCTAATCCTAAACCTAACCCTAGCCCGAGTCCTAGGCCTAGCCCTAGCACTAACCCTAACCCTAACCCTTAACCCTAACCATAACCCTGACCCTGTCACAATAACCTAATGTAAACCCTAACCCTAACCCTTAACCCTAACCATAACCCTGACCCTGTCACAATAACCTAATGAAAACCCTAACCCTAAGCCTAACGCTAACCCTAACCCTAAATGTAAATCCAAACTTAACACCAAAACCAACCCAAACCGCAACTCCAAATCCAACCCCTAACCCTAACTTTAATCCTAACCCTAACCCCTAACCCGAACCCTAACCTTAACCACTAACCTAACCCTAACCAGAACCCGAAACCTAGCCCTAGCCCTAGCCCTAACCCTAACCCTAAACCTAACCCTAAACCTAACCCGAACCCTGAACCGGAACCCTAAACCTAACCTATAACCTAACACTAACCCAAGCCCAAACCCGAATGTGAACCCTAGCCCTAACTGTAGCCCTAGCCCTAGCCCTAACCATAACCCTAACCCTAAACCTAACTGTAAACTCTAATCTAAACCTAACCCTAACCCGAACCTGAATGCGAACACTAGCCCTAACCCTAGCTCTACACCTACCCTAACCCTAACCCTAACCCTAACCCAAACTGTAACCTCTAAACCTAACCCTAAACCTAACCCTAACCCTAACCAGAAAAGAACCTGAAACTGAACCCGAACACGAACCCTAACCCAAGCCCTAGCCCTAAACCTAGCCCTAGCCCTAACCCTAACCCTTAACCTTAACCCTAACCCTAAAACTAGCCCTAGCCCTAGCCCTCACCCCTAGGCCTAGCCCTAGTTCTTACCCTAAACCTAACCCTAACCTTAACCCTAACCCTAACTCCACCCTAACCTAATGTAAACCCTAACCCTAAACTTAACCCTAACCCTAAACCTAACCCTACCCCTACCCCTAAACCTAACCCTAACCCTAACCGACCCCGAACCCGACCCGGAACCCAAACCCTAATCCTAACCACAACCCTAACCCGACCCAGAACTGGAACACCAACCCAAACCTGAACCCTAACCCAAACACCAACACGAACCACAACCCCAGCCCCAAACCCAGCCCCAGCCCCAACCCCATCCCCAGCCCCAGCCCAGATCCAACCAAACCTGAGCCCGAACCTGAACCTGAACCCTAACGATAACCTCTAACCCTAAACCGAATACGAACTCTAACCCGAACCCGGACCCGAGCCCAGCCCTAGATCTAACCCTAACCCAAACCCTAACCCGAACCCTAGCCCCAAACTGAACACTAACTCTAAACCTAACCCTAACCTTAATGCTAACACTAACACTAATGTCTAACCCTAACCATAACCCTAACCCGTATATGAACCCCAAACCGAAACCGAACCTAACGACCCCTAACCCTAACCCTAATCCTAACCTTAAACCTAAACCTAACCCTAACCTCTAACATTAACCCTAACCCTAACCTTAACGCTAACCTCTTACCCTAACCCAAACCTGAACATGAACCCAAACCCGAACAAGAAACCTAACCTGAACCCTAACCCTAATCCTAACCCTAAACTTAGCCCTAGCCCTATCCCTCAGAATGAACCCTAACCCTAACCCTAAACTTAGCCCTAGCCATAGCTCTAGCCCTAACCCTAGCCTCAGCCCTAGCACCAACCCTAATCCTAACCTCTAACACTAAACCTAAATGTAACACTAATCCGAACCCTAATATGAACCTGATCCCAAACCCAAAACCAAACAACCTGAAGACCCAAAGCCGAACTCTAAACTGAACCCAAACCCGAACCCGAACCCAAACCGTATTCCTAAACCTAACATCGAACCCTAACCCTAACCCGAACCCGAACCCGAACCAGAACCAGAAAAGAAACCCTATTCCTAGCCCTAAACCTAACCCTAACCCGATCCCAAACCTGAACCGGAATCCTAACCCTAATCCAAACCTGATGATTAATCAAACCCGAAACCGAACCCTAACCCTAATCCTAACCCTAACCCTAACCTGCAAACCTAACCCTAACCCTCACAGTCACCCGAACCTGAACCTGAACCCTAACCCGAACCCGAACCAGAACCAGAACCCTATCCAGAACCCGAACATCAACCCAAAACCCAACCCCAACCACAACCACTGTCCCAGCCCCAGCCATAGCCTCAGCCCCAGCTCCCCCTGAACTCAAAACAGAACCCAAACCCGAACATGAAACCTAACCCTAACCAAAACTTTAACCCTAGCCCTAGCTCTAAGCTCTATCAAAACAGAACCCAAACCCGAACATGAAACCTAACCCTAACCAAAACTTTAACCCTAGCCCTAGCTCTAGGCCTAGCCCTAGCCATAACTCTTAACCCTAACACTCACCTTAACCCCAGCTCCAGCCTCAGCCCCCTCTCTAGCCCTAGCCTTAATCCATCACCCTAACCGTAACCCCTAATCCCTAACCCCAAATCCTAATCCAAACTCAAACCCTAACCCCTAACCCTAACCGTAACCCCAGCCCCAACACCAAGCCCTGCACTTACCTCTAACACTAACCCTAACCCGAACCCTAGCCCTAGCTCTAGCCCTAGCCCTAGGCCTAGCCCTAGCCCTAACCATAAACGCAACCCCAAACCTAATCCTAACCCTAACCCTAAACTTAACTCTCACCCTAACCTAATATAAACCCTAACCCTAACCTGAACACTAACTCTAGACCTAACCCTAAACCTAACCCTAACCAAATTGGAATGTGAACCCAAATTCGAACCCGAACACGAACCCAAACCCTAACCTGAACCCGAACCTGAACCCTAACCCAAAACTGAACACTAACCCGAATACCCACCCCAACACCAAACAGAACCCCAGCCCCAGGGCCAGCCCTAGCCCCAGGGCCAAGTGAACCCGAAGCCAAAACCTAACCGTAACCTCTAACCCGAACCTGAACCCGAAGCCATAACCTAACCGTAACCTCTAACCTGAACCTGAACCTGAACCCCAGCCCTAGCTGTAGCCTAGTCCTAGCCCTAACCCTAAGCCTCATCCTAACCCGAACTTGAACCCAAACCCAAACCCTAGTTCTAGCCCTAGCCCTAGCCCTAACACTAACCCTAAACCTAACCCTAAACCTAACCCTAAACCTAAGCCGAACCCTGAACTGGAACCCTAAGCCTAACTTCTAAAAACACTAACCCGAGCCCGAACCCGAATGAGAACCCTAGCCCTAGCCCTAGCCCTAGCCCTAACCATTACCCTAACCCTAACCCTAACCCTAACTGTAACCTCTAATCTAAAGCTAACCTGAATCCGAACCCGAATGTGAACCCTACCCTTAACTCTAGCCCTACCCTTGCCCTAACACTAGTCTTAGCCCTAACCATAAACCTAATATTTAACCCTAACCATAACCCTAACCATAACACTGTCACAATAACCGAATGTAAACCTTAAACCTAAGCCTAACCGTAACCCTAACCCTAACCCTATCCCTAACCCAAACCCTAAACCTAATGCCAAACGAACCCCAACCCCAACACCAACCCCGAACCCTACCCCTAACTTTAACCCTAACCCTAACCCGAACCACTAACCCGAACCCTTACCCTAACCATAACATCTAACCTAACCCTAACCTGATCCTGAACCAGAACCCGAACCCTAGCCCTAGCCGTAGCTGTAACCCTAACCCGAACCCAAACCTGAACCTTAGCCCTAGCCCTAGTCCTAACCCTATTCCTATCCCTAGCCCTAACCCTAATTCTAACCCTAACTCTAACCCTAACCCTAAAACTAACCCTAACCCTAACCCTAACCTGAACCCGAACCCAAAACCTGACCATGACCCTGACCCTGACCTTAACCTCTAACCCTAGCCTAACCCAAACTGGAACTCGAACCCAAAACCTATTCCTACTTCTAGCCCTAGGCCTAGCCATAGCCCTAGCCCTAACCCTAACCCTAACACGAATCCTAACCCTAACCCCTAACCCTAACCCTAACTGTAAATCTAACCCTAACCCGAACCCAATCCCAAAGCCGAACCTGAATCCTAACCCTAACCCTCACCCGAACACTAATCCGAACCTTAAACTGAACCCAAACCCTCACCCTTTCCCTAACTCTAATGACTAACCCTAAGCCAAACCGGAACCCGAACACGAAACCGAACCCTAACCCTACACCGAAGCCAAACCCGAAAAGTAATCCAAACCTGAACACCAATCCGAACCCCAACCCCACCCCCAGCCCTAGCCCCAGCCCCAGTCCAAGCCCCAACATAAACCCGAACCTGAAACTTAACCCTAACTCAAACCCTAACTCTAGCCCTATCCCTAGGCCTAGCCCTAGCCCTCACCCTCACACTAACCCTAACCCTAACCCTAACCCTTACCCTATCCCTAACTCTAAACCTAACCCTAACCCTAACCTCTGACCCTAACCCAAACACGAACCCCAACCCTAACCCTCGCCCTAGCCAAGCCCTAATCCCAGCCCTAAACCTATCACTAACCTATAACCCTAAACCTAAACCTAACCCTAAAACTAAACCTAATGCCAACCCAAACCCTAACACCAACACCAACCCCAACCTGAACCCTAACACTAACTCTAACCCAAACCCTAACCCTAACCCAAACCCTAACCCAAACCCAAAACAAAAACCAAATCCTAACTCTAACCCTAAACTTAACGCTAACCCTAACCCTATCCCTAAACTCTAAACTTAACCCTAACCCTAAGCCAAACCCTAACCACTAACCCTAACCCTAAACCTAACTTGAACCCTAACCACAACCTGAACCCGAATCCAAACCACAACCCAAACCCGAATCTGAACCCTAAGTCGAATTTGAAACCGAACCTGAATGCAAACCATAATCTGAACTCTAACCCTAACCCTAACACTAATCCTAAACTCTAACCCAAACCCCAACCCTAACCCTAACCTAAACCTGAATCCGAACCTGAACCCGAACCCTAGCCAAGCCGGAGCCCTAGCCCTAGCCCTAACCCTAACACTAACCCCAACTCAAGCCCCAATCATAACTTATAACCCTAACCCTAACCCTAACATAAACATAACCCAAAATTGATACCAAATCCGAACCTGAATCCTAACTCTAACCCTAACCTGAAGACTACCCTGACCCAGAACCCTAACTATAACCCTAACCCAAACCTCTAACCATAACCCTAACCCTAAACCAAATATGAACCGACCAGAACCCTAACCCGAACCTGAAAATGAACCCGAAAACAAACATGAACGTGAACCCCAAACCCAACCCCAGCCCCAGCCGCAGCCCCAGCCCCAGCTCCAGCGTGAATGTGAACCCGAACCTTAACCCACAGCCTAACCCTAAACCAAACCCTAACCCTACCCCTAGTCCTAGCCCTAACCCTAACCCTTTACCCTAAACATAACCCTAAGGCCAGCCCCAGTCCCAGACCTAGCCCTAGCCCTAGCCCTGACCCCTAACACCTAACTCATAATCCTAACCTTAACCCTAACCCTAACCATACCCCTATCCCTAAACCTAACTCTAACCCTAACCCAAACCCTAACCGTACCCTAACCCAATCTTCTAAACCTAAATCTAACCCTAACCCTAACCAAAAC
>NW_008327457.1:69486-82738 GCF_000622305.1 Nannospalax galili
CACTTAGATACACAAGCGACACATATATTTCCAAAGCAAAGAGACTGACACTTAGTGCAAGATTCTTTTGCATAGAATTCGTAGGAAAAGGGTTTTAACACAAAATGCTTTCTGTTCATTATTTTTCACTGTAGTAAACACATTGCTACAATTTCTGTTGTTTCTATCCAAAGCCAGCACTTAGATACACAAGCGAAACATATGTTTCTAAGGCAAAGAGACCGACGCTCATTGCAATACTCCTTTGCATAAAATTCGTAGGAAATGACTTTTAGCACAAAATGCTTCTGTTCTTTACTTTTCACTGTAGTAAATTCTTTGCTGGAAGTACTGTTCTTTCTACAGTAAGCAAGCACTTAGATACGAAATTGACACATATTTTTCTAAAGCTACCTGACATTGATGGCAAGTCCCTTTTACACACAACTCATTAGAAATGTGGTTAAATGCAAAATGTTTCTGTTCATTCGTTTTAGCTATAGAAAATGCGTTGCTAGAGTACTGTTCTTTCTACCGGAAAGCAAGCACTTAGATATAGAAGCGACACATATTTTTCTTAGGCAACCTGACTGACATTGATGGCAAGTCCCTTTTATATACAAACCATTAGGAACATGGTTAAATGCAAAATGTTTCTGTTCATTCGTTTTAGCTATAGAAAATGCGTTGCTAGAGTACTGTTCTTTCTACCGGAAAGCAAGCACTTAGATATAGAAGCGACACATATTTTTCTTAGGCAACCTGACTGACATTGATGGCAAGTCCCTTTTATATACAAACCATTAGGAACATGGTTAAATGCAAAATGTTTCTGTTCATTCGTTTTAGCTATAGAAAATGCGTTGCTAGAGTACTGTTCTTTCTACCGGAAAGCAAGCACTTAGATATAGAAGCGACACATATTTTTCTTAGGCAACCTGACTGACATTGATGGCAAGTCCCTTTTATATACAAACCATTAGGAACATGGTTAAATGCAAAATGTTTCTGTTCATTCGTTTTAGCTATAGAAAATGCGTTGCTAGAGTACTGTTCTTTCTACCGGAAAGCAAGCACTTAGATATAGAAGCGACACATATTTTTCTTAGGCAACCTGACTGACATTGATGGCAAGTCCCTTTTATATACAAACCATTAGGAACATGGTTAAATGCAAAATGTTTCTGTTCATTCGTTTTAGCTATAGAAAATGCGTTGCTAGAGTACTGTTCTTTCTACCGGAAAGCAAGCACTTAGATATAGAAGCGACACATATTTTTCTTAGGCAACCTGACTGACATTGATGGCAAGTCCCTTTTGCATACAATTCATAAGGAACGTGGTAAAATGCCAAATGCTTCTGTTCAGTCCTTTTCACTGGAGTAAATTCTTTGCTGGCAGTACTGTTCTTTCTAAAGCACTCTGACTGACATTGATGGCAAGTCCCTTTTATATACAAACCATTAGGAACATGGTTAAATGCAAAATGTTTCTGTTCATTCGTTTTAGCTATAGAAAATGCGTTGCTAGAGTACTGTTCTTTCTACCGGAAAGCAAGCACTTAGATATAGAAGTGACACATATTTTTCTTAGGCAACCGACATTGATGGCAAATCCTTTTTGCATACAATTCATAAGGAACGTGGTTAAATGCAAAATGCTACTCTTCATTTGTTTTCACTACAGTAAATACTTGGAAAGAAATACTCTCTTTTCCACAGGAAAGCATGCACTTAGATACAGAAGGGTCACATAATTTTCTAAAGCTACCTGACTGACATTGATGGCAAGTCCGTTTTGCACTCAATTCAGAAGGAATGTGGTTAAATGCAAAATGCT
This sequence comes from Nannospalax galili, assembly GCF_000622305.1. Classification (NCBI taxonomy): domain Eukaryota; kingdom Metazoa; phylum Chordata; class Mammalia; order Rodentia; family Spalacidae; genus Nannospalax; species Nannospalax galili. The sequence goes on from NW_008327457.1 coordinate 71,305, forward strand.
GCTCTTCATTCGTTTTCACTACTTTAAAGACTTGGAAAGAAGTACTCTCCTTTCCACTGGAAAGCATGCGCTTAGATACAGAAGGGACACATATTTTTCTTAAGCTACATGACTAACACTGATGGCAAGTCCCTTTACAACTTATTAGGAACTTGGTTAAACGTAAAATGTTTCAGCTCATTCGTTTTCACTGTTGTAAATACATTGCTAGAAGAACTCTTCTTTCTACGGTAAGCAAGCACTTAGATACGAAATCCACACATGTTTTTCTTAAGCAACCTGACATTGATGGCAAGTCCTTTTACAGACAACTCATTAGGAACTTGGTTAAATGCAAAATGCTTCTCCTCTTTCATTTTCACGGTAGTAAATACTTTGAAAGAAGTACTCTGTTTTCTGCAGGAAAGCATGCACTCAGATACAGAATGGACACATATTTTTCTTACAGTACCTGACTAGTATAGGTGGCAAATCCTTTTGCATACAATTCATAAGGAATGTGGTTAAATGCAAAATGCTACGCTTCATTCGTTTTCAATACAGTAAATACTTTGGAAGAAGTATTGTATTTTCTACCGGAAAGCATGAACTTAGGTACAGATGGGACACAGATTTTTCATGAGCTACCTGACTGACATTGATGGTAAGTCACTTTTACATACAATTCATAATTAACGTGTTTAAATGCAAAATGCTTCTGTTCATTCGTTTTCCCTGTAGTAAAAAATTTGCTAGAAGTACCATTCTTTCTACAGGAAGCAAGCACTTAGATTCACAAGCGACAGATATTTTTATTAAGCTACCTGACTGACATTGATGGCCTGTCCCTTTTACATACAACTCATTAGGAAGCTGGTTAAGCACAAAATGTTTCAGTTCAATTGTATTCACTGTAGTAAGTGCATCACTAGTATTGTTCTTTGTATGGTAACCAAGCACTTAGATATGAAATCCACACATATTTTTGTAAAACAAACTGACTGACACTGATGGCATGTCCCTTTTGTGTACAATTCATAAGAAACTTGGTTAAATGGAAAATGCTACTCTTCATTCCTTTTCACCACAGTAAATACATTGCAAAAAGTACTGTGTTTCCCACAGGAAAGCATGCAATTAGATTCACAAGCGACACATATTTTTCTTAACCTACCTGACTGACATTCATGGCAAGTCGTTTTTACATGAAACTCATTAGGAACTTGGTTAAATGCAAAATGTTTCTTTTCCTTCGTTTTCACTCTAGTAAATACAATGCTAGAAGTACTTTTCTTTCGACAGGAAGAAAGCACCTAAAAACAGAAGGGACATATATTTTTCTAAAGCAAACTGAATGACATTGATGGAAAGTCACTTTTGCATTGAATTCATAAGGAACGTGGTTAAATGCAAAATGTTTCTTTTCCTTCGTTTTCACTCTAGTAAATACAATGCTAGAAGTACTTTTCTTTCGACAGGAAGAAAGCACCTAAAAACAGAAGGGACATATATTTTTCTAAAGCAAACTGAATGACATTGATGGAAAGTCACTTTTGCATTGAATTCATAAGGAACGTGGTTAAATGCAAAATGCTACTCTTCATTCGTTTTCACGACAGTAAATACTTGTCAAGAAGTACTCTCTTTTCCACAGGAAAGTATGCAGTTTAATACAGAAGGGACACAAATTTTTCTAAAGCTACCTGACTAACATTGATGTCAAGTCCCTTTTACACACATCTCATTAGGAACTTGGCTAAACACAAAATGCTTCTGTTCATTCGTTTTCACTGTAGTAAATACTTTGCAAGAAGTACTCTGTTTTCTACAGGAAATCATGCACTTAGATATAGATGGGACACATATTTTTCTTACACTGCCTGACTGACATTAATGGCAAATACCTTTTGCATAGAACTCATAGGGAACGTGGTTAAACACGAAATGCTTCTCTCCATTTGTTTTCAATGTATTAAATACATTGCTAGAAGTCCAGACTTTCTACAGAAAGGAAGCACTTAGATACAGAAGGGACAAATATTTTTCTTAAGCTACCTCACTGACATTGATGGCAAGTCCCTTTTACATACAACTCATTAGGAACTTGGTTAAACGCAAAATGCTTCAGCTCATTCCTTTTCACTGTAGTGAATACATTGCTAGAAGTACTCTTCTTTCTATGGTAGGCAAGCACTTACATATGAAATCCACACATGTTTTTCTTAAACAACCTGACATTGATGGCAAGTCCTTTTACGAACTTCGTTCATTAGGAACTTCGTTAAACGCAAAATGCTTCTCCTCTTTCGTTTTCACGGTAGTAAATGCTTTGAAAGAAGTACTCTGTTTTTGGCAGGAAAGCATGCACTTAGATACAGAATGGATACATATTTTTCTTACAATACCTGACTGACATTGATAGCAAGTCGCTTTTGCATTCAATTCATAAGGAACGTGGTTAAACACAATATGCTTCTTTTCTTTCTTTTCACTGTAGTGAATACATTGCTCGAGGTCCAGTACTTTCTACAGAAAGCAAGCACTTAGATACAGAAGGGACACATATTTTTCTAAAGCAACCTGACTGACATTGATGGCAAGTCCCTTCTGCATTCAATTCATAAGGAACGTGCTTAAATGCAAAATGCTTCTGATCATTCGTTTTCACTGTAGTAAATACTTTCAATGAAGCACTCTGTTTCCTATGGAAGAGCAGGCACTTAGATACAAAGGAGACACACATTTCTCTTACAATACATGACTGATGTTGATGGCAAATCCCTTTTGCATACAGTTCATAAGGAACGTGGTTAAATGCAAAATGCTATGGTTCATTTTTTTTTCACTATAGTAAATACTTTGCAAGAAGTGTTTTCTACTGGAAAGCATGAACTTAGATACAGATGGGACACATATTTTTCTTAAGCTACCTGAGTGACATTGATGGCAAGTGCCTTTTGCATAAGGAACGTGGTTAAACACAAAATGCCTCTGTTCAGTCCTATTCACTGTAGTAACTACATTACTGTAACTACAAGTACTGTTCTTTCGTCAGTAAGCAAGCACATAGATATAAAATCCACACATATTTTTCTAAAGTGGCATTGATGGCATACAATTCATAAGGAATGGGGTTAAATGCAAATTGCAACTTTTCATTAGTTTTCACCCGCTCTTTTCCACAGGAAAGCATGCACTTAGATAGAGAAGGGGCATGTCTTAATCTACCTGACTGACATTGATGGCAAGTCCCTTTTACATACAACTCATGAGGAACTTGGTTGAATGCAAAATGCTTCAGCTCATTCGTTTTAACTGTAGTAAATACATTGCTAGAAGTACACTTCTAGCACTTCTAGTACACTTAGATACGAAATTCACACATGTTTTTCTTAAGGAATCTGACATTGATGGCAAGTCCTTTCACAGACAACTCATTAGGAACTTGGTTAAACGGAAAATGCTTCTGTTCATTCGTTTTCACTGTAGTAGATACTTTGCAGGAAGTACTCTCTTTTCTACAGGAAAGCACGCACTTGGATACAGATGGGACACATATTTTTCTTACAATACCTGACTGACATTGCTGGCAAGTCCCTATTGCATTCAATTCATAAGGAACGTGGTTAAATGCAAAATGGTTCTGTTCTTTACTTTTCACTGTAGTAAATACATTGCTAGGAGTAGTGTTCCTTCTACAGTAAGTAGGTACTTAGAAATAGAAGGGACACATATGTTTTCTAAAGCAACCTGACTGACATTGATAGCAATTCACTTTTGCCTTGAATTCATAAAGAACGTGGTTAAACGCAATACACTTCTGTTCTTTGCTTTTCACTGTAGTAAATACATTGCTAGAAGTCCAGTTCTTTCTACAGAAATCAAGCACTTAGACTCACAAGCGGCACATGTTTTTGTTAAGCTACCTGAGTGACATTGATGGCAAGTCCCTTTTGCATTCAATTAATAAGGAACATGGATAAATGCAAAATGGTTCTGTTCTTTACTTTTCACTTTAGTAAATACATTGCTGAAAGTACTGTTCTTTCTAGTGAGCAGGTACTTAGAAACAGAAGGGACACATATGTTTTCTAAAGCAACCTGACTGATATTGATATCAAGTCACTTTTGCACTCAATCCATAAGGAACGTGGTTAAACTCAATATGCTTCTGTTCTTTACTTTTCACTGTAGTAAATACATTGCTGAGAGTCCAGTACGTTCTACAGAAAGCATGCACTTAGATACAGATGGGACACATATTGCTCTACAATACCTGACTGACATTGTTGGCAAATCCCTTTTGCATACAAAACCTAAGGAATGTGGTTAAATGCAAAATGTTATGCTTCATTCGTTTTCACTATAGTAAATATTTTGCAAGAACTATTGTGGTTTCTACTGGAAAGCATGAACTTAGATACAGATGGGACATATATTTTTCTTAAGCTACGTGACTGATATTGATGGCAAGTCCTTTTTGTATAAGGAACATGGTTACACGCAAAATGCTTCTGTTCTTTACTTTTCACTGTAGTAAACACATTACTAGAAGTCGAGTTGTTTCTACAGAAAGCAAGCACTTGGGTACAGAAAGGACACATTTTTTTTCTAAGCTACCTGAATGACACTGATGGCAAGTCTCTTTTACAAACAACTCATTGGTAACTTGGTTAAACGCAAATAGCTTCTTTTCATTCGTTTTCACTATAATAAATACTTTGCAAGAAGTACCCTCTTTTCCAAAGGAAAGCATGCACTTAGATACAGAAAGGATACATATTTTCCTAAAACTACCTGCGTGACATTGATGGCAAGTCCCTTTTATGAACAACTCATTAGTACTTTGGTTAAACGCAAAATGCTTCTGTTCATTCGTTTTCACTCTAGTAAATACTTTACAGGAAGTACTCTCTTTTATACAAGAAAGCATGCACTTAGATACAGATGGGACACATATTTTTCTTGCAATACCTGACTGACATTGCTGGCAAGTCCCTATTGTATTCAGTACTCTTTGAATACAATTCGTAGGAGTCAGGTTTTTACAGAAAATGCTTCTATTCTTTCTTTTTCACTATTATAAACACATTGTTAGAACTGCTGTTCTTTCTACAGAAAGCAAGCACGTAGATACAAAACTGAGACATATTTTTCTAAAGAAAAGAGACTGACACTAATGGCAATACTCTTCTGAATACAATTCGTAGCAAAAAGGGTTTTAACAAAAAATGCTCCTGTTCACTCGTTTTCCCTATTATAAATCCATTGTTAGAAATATCATTCTTCCTAGAGACAGGAAGCACTTAGATACACAACCAAGACATATTTTTTTAAGCAAGGAGAATGAAACTTATGGCAATACTCTTTTGCATACAATTCATAAAGAACGTGTTTAAACGCAAAATGCTTCTGTTCATTCGTTTTCACTGTAGTAAATACTTTCCAAGAAGTATGCTCTTTTCTACAGGAAAGCATGCACTTAGATACAGATGAGACACATATTGTTCTTACAATACCTGACTGACATTGTTGGCAAATCCCTTTTGCGTACAGTTCCTAAGGAACGTGGTTAAATGCAAAATGCTACGCTTCATTCGATTTCACTACAGCAAATACTTTGCAAGAACTATTGTGGTTTCTACTGGAAAGCATGAACTTAGATACAGATGGGACACATATTTTTCTTAAGCTACATGACTGACATTGATGGCAAGTCCCTTTGGCAAAAGGAACGTGGTTAAACACAAAAGGTTTCTGTACATTCGTTTTCACTGTGGTAAAAACATGGCTAGAAGAAGTGTTTTTTTTCTGCAGGAAGCAATCACTTAGATTCACATCAACACATATTTTTCTAAAGCAACCTGAGTGACATTGCTGCCAAGTCCCTTTTGCATTCAGTTCATAAGGAGCGTGGTTAAACGCAAAATGCTTCTGTTTATTCGTTTTCACTGTAGTAAAAACATTGCTAGAAGTACTATTCTTTCTGCAGGAAGCAAGCACTTAGATTCACAAGCTACAGATATTTTTCTTAAGCTACCTGACTGACATTCATTCCAAATCCCTTTTGCATACAATTCCTAAGGAACGTGGTTAAATGCAAAATGCTATGCTTCATTCGTTTTCACTACAGCAAATACTTTGCAAGAACTATTGTGGTTTCTACTGGAAAGCATGAACTTAGATACAGATGGGACACATATTTTTCTTAAGCTACATGACTGACATTGATGGCAAGTCCCTTTGGCAAAAGGAACGTGGTTAAACACAAAAGGTTTCTGTACATTCGTTTTCACTGTGGTAAAAACATGGCTAGAAGAAGTGTTTTTTTCTGCAGGAAGCAATCACTTAGATTCACATCAACACATATTTTTCTAAAGCAACCTGAGTGACATTGCTGCCAAGTCCCTTTTGCATTCAGTTCATAAGGAGCGTGGTTAAACGCAAAATGCTTCTGTTTATTCGTTCTCACTATTATAAAAACATTGTTCGAACTACTGTTCTTTGTACAGAAAGCAACCACTTAGATAGACAACCGAGACATGTTTTTCTGAACCAAAGAGACTGACTCTCAATGCAATACTCTTTTTCATACAATTCGTAGGAAGTGGGTTTTAACAGAAAACGCTTCTGTTCATTCGTTTTTTACTAAATACTTTGCAGGAAGTACTCTCTTTTCTACAAGAAAGCATCCACTTAGATACAAATGGGACACATATTTTTCTTACACGACCTGACTGACATTGATGGTAAGTCACTTTTGCATTCAATTCATAAGGAACATGCTTAAATACTTTCCATGAAGCACTCTGTTTTCTGCAGGAAAGCAGGCACTTAGATACAAGGGAGACACATATTTCTCTTACAATACATGCCTGATGTTGATGGCAAATCCCTTCTGGATACAATTCATAAGGAACGTGGTTAAATGCAAAATGCTACTGTTCATTCGTTTTCACTGTAGTAAATACATTGCTAGAAGTCCAGTACTTTCTACAGAATTCAAGCACTTAGATACATAGAGGACACATATTTTTCTAAAGCAACCTGACTGACATTGATGGTAAGTCACTTTTGCATTCAATTCATAAGGAACATGCTTAAATACTTTCCATGAAGCACTCTGTTTTCTGCAGGAAAGCAGGCACTTAGATACAAGGGAGACACATATTTCTCTTACAATACATGCCTGATGTTGATGGCAAATCCCTTTTCCATACAGTTCATAAGGAACGTGTTTAAACACAAAATGCTATGCTTCACTGGTTTTCACTATAGTAAATACTTTGCAAGAAGTATTGTGTTTTCTACCAGAAAGTATGAACTTAGATACAGATGGGACATAAATTTTTCTTAAGCTGCCTGAGTGACATTGATAGCAAGTGCCTTTTGCATAAGGGACCTGGTTAAATGCAAAATGCTGTGTTCAGTCCTTTTCACTGTAGTAGCTACATTACTGTAACTACAAGTACTGTTCTTTCTTCAGTAAGCAAGCACTTAGATACAAAATCCATGCTTATTTTTCTAAAGCAACGTGACTGCCATTGATGGCAAGTCCCTTTTGCGTACAATTCATAAGGAACGTGGTTAAATGCAAAATGCGTCTGTCCTTTACTTTTCACTGTAGTGAATACATTGCTAGAAGTACTGTTCTTTCTTCAGTAAGCAAGCACTTAGGTACAAAATCCACACTTATTTTTCTAAAGCAACCTGAGTGACATTGACGGCAAGCCCGTTTTGCATACAATTCATAAGGAATGTGGTTAAATGCAAAATGCTACTCTTCATTCGTTTTCACTACAGTAAATACTTGGCAAGAAGTACTCTCTGTTCTCCAGGAAAGCATGCACTTAAATACAGAAGGGACATATATTTTTCTAAAGCTAGCTGACTGACATTGATGGCAAGTCCCTTTTACATACAACACATTAGGAACTTGGTTAAATGCAAAAGGTTTCTTTTCATTCGTTTTCACTGTGGTAGAAACATTGCTAGAAGTACTGTTCTTTCAACAGGAAGCAAGCACTTAGATTCACAAGCGACACATATTTGTCTTAAGTTCCATGACTGACATTGATGGCAAGTCCCTTTCATATACAACTCATTAGGAACTTGGATAAACACAAAATGCTTCTCCTCTTTCGTTTTCACTGTAGTAAATACATTGCAAGAAGTACTCTCTTTTCTATAGGAAAGCATGCACTTAGATACAGATGGGACACATATTGCTCTACAGTACCTGACTGACATTGTTGGCAAATCCCTTTTGCATACAATTCCTAAGGAACGTGGTGAAATGCAAAATGCTATGCTTCATTCGTTTTCACTATAGTAAATACTTTGCAAGAACTATTGTGTTTTCTACCGGAAAGCATGAACTTAGATACAGATGGGACACATATTTTTCTTAAGCTACATGACTGACATTGATGGCAAGTTCCTTTTGCATAAGGAACATGGTTAAACACAAATGCTTCTGTTCTTTACTTTTCACTGTAGTAAATATATTGCTAGAAGTGCTGTTCTTTCTTCAGTAAGCAAGCACTTAGACACAAAATCCACATATATTTTTCTAAAGCAACCTGAGTGACATAGATGGCAAGTCCCTTTTGCATTCAATGCATAAGGAACGTGTTTAAATGCAAAATGCTTCTGTTCTTTACTTTTCACTGTAGTAAGTACATTGCTAGAAGTACTGTTCTTCCTTCAGAAAGCAAGCACTTAGGTACAAACGCCACACTTATTTTTCTAAGGCAAGATGAGTGACATTGATGGCAAGTCCGTTTGGCATACAATTCATAAGGAACGTGGTTAAATGCAAAATGATACTCTTCATTCGTTTTCACTACAGTAAATACTTGGCAAGAAGTACTCCCTTTTCCACAGTAATGTATGCAGTTAGATACAGAAGCGACCCATATTTTTCTAAAGCTACCTGACTGACATTGATGGCAAGTCCCTTTTACAAACAACTCATTAGTAACTTGCTTAAATGCAAAATGCTTCTGATCATTCGTTTCTACTGTAGTAAATACTTTGCAAGAAGTAGTCTCTTTTCCACAGGAAAGCATGCACTTAGACACAGAAGGGACACATATTTTCCTAAAGCTACCTGACTGTCATTGATGGCAAGACCCTTTTACGTACAACTCATTGGGAACTTGGTTAAACGCAAAATGCTCTGTTCATTCTTTTTCACTGTAGTAAATACATTGCTAGAAGTCCAGTTCTTTCTACAGAAAACAAGCACTTAGACTCACAAACGACACATGTTTTTGTTAAGCTACCTGAGTGACATTGATGGCAAGTCCCTTTTGCATTCAATTAATAAGGAACATGGTTAAATGCAAAATGGTTCTGTTCTTTACTTTTCACTGTAGTTAATACATTGCTAGAAGTACTGTTCTTTTTACAGTAAGCAGGTGCTTAGATACAAAATCCATGCTTATTTTTCTAAAGCAACGTGACTGCCATTGATGGCAAGTCCCTTTTGCATTCAATGCATAAGGAACGTGTTTAAATGCAAAATGCTTCTGTTCTTTACTTTTCACTGTAGTAAATACACTGCTAGAAGTATTGTTCTTTCTACAGTAAGCAAGCACCTAGATACGAAATCCATGCTTATTTTTCTAAAGCAACATGACTGCCACTGATGGCAAGTCCCTTTTGCAATCAATTCATAAGGAACGTGGTTAAATGCAAAATGCTTCTGTTCTTTACTTTTCACTGTAGTAAATACATTGCTAGAAGTATTGTTCTTTCTACAGTAAGCAAGCACTTAGATACGAAATCCATGCTTATTTTTCTAAAGCAACATGACTGCCACTGATGCCAAGTCCCTTTTGCATTCAATTCATAAGGAACGTGGTTAAATGCAAAATGCTTCTGTTCTTTGAGTGACATTGACGGCAAGTCCCTTTTACACACAATTCTTAAGGAACATGGTCAAATCGAACATGCTACTCTTCATTCGTTTTCATTTTAGCAAGTGCATTGCCAGGAATGGTGTGACTTCTACAGGAAATCAAGCACTTAGATACATATGGGACACATATTTGTCTCGAGCTACCTGACTGATATTGATGGCAAGTTCCTTTTACATACAACTCAAGAGGAACGTGGTTAAATGCAAAATGCTTCTCTTCATTCGTTTTCATTGTAGTAAATTCACTGTTAGAAGTGCTGTACTCTCGATAGGAAGCAAGCACTTAGACACAGAAGCGACACATGTTTTTCTAAAGCAACCTGAATGACATTGATGGCAAGTCCCTTTTACATACAATTCATAAGGAATGTGTTTAAACGCAAAATGCTACTCTTCATTCGTTTTCACTCTAGTAAATACTTTGCAAGAATACTGTGTTTTCTGCAGGAAAGCATGGACTTCGATACAGATCGGATACATATTTTTCTTAAGCTCCCTGACTGTCGTTGATGGCAAGTCCCTTTTACATACAACTCATTAGGAAATAGTTTAAACGCAAAATGTTTCTTTTCATCCATTTTCACCGTAGTAAATACATTGCTAGAAGTACTGATCCGTCTACGGGAAGGAAGTACTTAGATACAGAAGCGGCATGTATTTTTCTAAAGTAAACTGACTTTAATGGCAATTCCCTTTTGCATACAATTCATAAGGAAAGTGGTTAAATTCAAAATGCTACACTTCATTCGTTTTACCTCTAGTAAACACATTGCAAGAAGTACTGTGTTTTCTACAGGAAGCAAGCACTTAGATACAGAAGCGGCATGTATTTTTCTAAAGTAAACTGACTTTGACAGCAAGTCCCTTTTGCATACAATTCACAAGGAAGGTGGTTAAGTGCAAAATGCTAATCTTCATTCGTTTTCACTGTAGTAAATGCATTGCAAGAAGTGCTGTGTTTTGTACAGGAAAGCATACACTTAGATACTGATGGGACACATATTTTTCTTAAACTACCTGACTGAGGTTGATTCCCAGTCTTTTTTACATACATCTCATTAAGAAGGTGGCTAAACACAAAATGTTTCTGTTCATTCGTTTTCACTGTAGTATATATATATCGTTAGAAGTACTGTTCTTTCTACGGGAGTCATGCACTTAGATACAGAATGGATGCATATTTTTCTAAAGCAACATGACTGACATTGATGGCAAGTCCCTTTTACTTACAACTCATTAGGAATGTTGTTAAACGCAAAGTACTTCTGTTCATTCGTTTTCTCTGTATATATACATTTTTAGAAGTACTGTTCTTTCTACAAGAAGCAAGCACTTAGATACAGAAGTGACGCATTATTTTCTAAAGCACCCTGTGTGACATTGATGGCAAGTCCCTTTTGCATACAATTCATACGAAACGTGGTTAAATGCAAAATGCTACTCTTCACTGGTTTTTACTCTAATAAATACATTGCAAAAAGTACTGTGTTTTCTACAGGAAAGCATAACTTAGATACAGATGGGACTCAT
>NW_008327458.1:0-3757 GCF_000622305.1 Nannospalax galili
GTAGCTTATGACTTGACAGGAAAAGTAGAAAAATGAAGAATGATATGAAGTGTTGACTTGCCACTTCAAACAGCTGACTGGATGTGAGGAAAGTATAGGACAAGTTAGATGTATGCTGAAGAGCCTTTGGATGCCCAAACACTTGGGAAACCAATGGAAGAATCAGATAGTGAAGAGTTAGCAGGAATAGACTCATGTCCAATGACTAACATAGAGGAAAGGAAATTTCCTGAGTCAGCACTCAAATGGGGATCTATAGGAAATACTCTGCACCTGAACTGCTTGAATGGGAAAGACTTAAACAAGGAATTAAGGGGCCTCTAGTGCGATTGTGGAACATGGTTCTGAAGAGATTCATCTAACTCTCACAGAAGCAGAGAAAGTGAGTAATATATTCTTCTGTCATTGAGACAAATTCTGCATAACCAAAGGCGATACAAGGGAAATCAGTCTCTCTGAGTTTCATGTAAACCACTAGGGATGTTTGGTTCTCTGACTGAATTTTCTGTGAATGTTAGGGAGAGGAGAAAAACAGAGGAGAGGCAGGCATTATTACAAATGAATTGGGCATAAGAGAGGTGATATTTGACGCCCATTTTATTAAGCTTGATAGGACTAATTTCACAAAAAAGAAGTTAATTCACACATGTATGCAAGCAGGTACACACACCCATATGCAAGCATTTGAGGCTCAGAGATGGAAATCTGATGTTTTCCTCTATCCCTCTCTGCCTTATTCCTTTGAGATAGAGCCTCTCACTGAACCTCTTTCCGTTGGTCTGACTGGTCAGTAGGCTCCTAGGATTAGCCTATCTCTAGCTCCCAATGTTGAGATTATAGGCACATATAGCCATTGCTTTTACTTGGGTACTAGGTGTTCAAACTAAGATCCTCATGCTTACATAGCAAGCACTCTTACACAATGAGTCACCTTTCCCTTTCCTTTTTAAAGGAAAGTCAAATACCATGCAAGGAGCTTCTCAAAAGCTTCAGAGCACAGGAAGCAGTTCATATAAGTATGTGAAAATGATTAAACTTGCCTAAGTGCTGAGAACAAATGGTAGAAATTGATTAGGCAGTATAGGTTAAAAGACCCCCAAAGAAAAGTAACCAGTTGTTTTCTCAGTTAAGAGCTGGAAGTTTTCTTGCATTTTTCCAGTGCACTTTTCCCTATCTGAAGTCAGAGATGCCAGAACAATCTAAGCCCCTTGTGTCTCTGGAGCCACCATAGCTAGAGACTGGGGATGCCCATAAAGGAGTAATTTTTCCCCCTTATCTCCTTTCCTCTGAAGTAATACCCTGTTCCTAGGAAATACAGGAACTATGCTGTGGACAGAACTAGAACCTTGAGGGACCTGGATGACTGGAATGGGAACTGGATTGACCATCTCACATCCCCCTCCCCTCCTCCCTCCTCCACCCCTTATTAACACCCCAGAAATAAGGTTCAATGGTATTCCACTCCTGGAGACCCCCCTCCAGCTGTGTTCTCTGCTCTGTTTTCTCTCTCCTAAGCACCCAACAATAAAACACTACTTTCAAAAACTGTTTCTGTGGACTGTGAATTTCATTCCTCAAATTTGTAAGACAAGAATCTGAAAGCCTCTGGCTTGAGGAAACTTTGGTGACAACAGAGCTGAGAAAGACTCAATTACTCTCAGAGATCCCAATGTCCCCCTATCACCAGGGGTAGATAGCTGTTTCCCCAGAATCGACTGGTTACATTTCTCTCTGCAAGGATACCAGGAGTAGAGGTTGTTTGCCGCCAGCCTGTATCAGAGCCTAGTGTAGTCAACAGAAAGACAAGGGCCACACTGCTGACCCAGGTACTGTCTGAATGAGGCAGACAGTGCCAGTGTCATATGTTACGGGCTAGAGTGTGGCTGTTATTTCATCTTAGACTTGAGCAAAGCTAAGCTGCAAAAGCCAGTCTTGACAATACTATAAAGGGTGAGGAGATGAACAATGGCACTGTGAAACTGTGGAAGCAGCACTGGGGTGAAGATGTGAGATAACTCATGGATGATAACTATGGATTATGGAACACTAGAAGGGGTAGTGTCTTCCATTCATGATGCAGTAACCAGTTGTCACTTATCAAGGCTCTTTATGTTCAACTATGTTGTTGCATGACTGAACTATATGGTAAATCCCTAATGCTGAAAACACTGAACTTTGGTTTCAGGGCACGGATAAAGCAAGCTGGGAATGAGCTAACAAGTCCTTCCTTATTGGTTGAATTTTAATGTCAGAAAGCACTGTACAGGTTACTGGCAGAGAATTGTCACTAACAATCCTGCTCAGTTATTGAACCTGCATATTATGCCACAAACATGTCAGGTAAGGTATACCCTCTAGCACAATAATGGAATTACTGTGATGGGTACAACAAATTTCTTTCTGATGGGTTCAAAGTCCAGTTGATGGGAGGAAATTTACATCCAGTACTGAAAACCAGAATGAACAACCCAGGTTGGGTAGATCATAACCTATAGAGAGCAGGTAACTGCTCTTGTTTGCTAAACAAGTGTAATGTGCCTGTCAAACTACAGGATGGATTACTGTTTCTTCCAACTTCAGTCTTGGAGAAAATTTCTTTTTCAGGGACAGTAGTTACTTGGGAAGCTGCTGAGAAGAGGTGGCTATTGCTATGTAGGTTGCTCCAATGATCAGCCTCAAATGGAAGAAAATAATAAGTCGCTTAGATTATCCCTTCCAGAACTCAGGAAATATTGAGAAAGAAGGGGTAGAAAAAATATAAGAAGAAGGGGTGGGGGCTGTGTAGATATTGCCTGTGCACTGAAATATTCCCTTCTAAAGACAAGGAAAAGGCTCCTAAGATTCAGGATGCAAATGAAATTTCCAGGACTTACCAAGTTCAGAAAGTTACAAGATTTATGAAGTGATAGCAGCATACAATTTCCATGTGGTGGGGGACTTCGGTGGAGCTGCCTGTAAGTGGGGAAGGAATCTCCAGGGACACATTTGTCATGAGTTATGACTCATGCTAATATAGACTACTTCATTGTACAGCTGCCTTTTGGACACTCTTGGACCTGTGAGTAACCCAATAAACTCAGTGGTTCACTCAGATAGATTTGTGGGGAAATTTTACATTAGTCTGTCATTGGTACATTATCTGGGATCACGAGATGATTTCTCATGTCTTCTCAGACACAGAGCTTTTATCAAGTTTCCACTAATAATGACTCTGTTTCCCACTATCTATCACAGTATTGTTAAAGCAGCAAATAGTCTCATAAGTTTAACTGATCAAGACTATAAAATCTTTAGCCTGTCTTCTGGAAGAACCACCATTTCAGTTTCACAAGTCAATCACCTGGTGATAGAACCACCCCTAAGAAGGGAGGTCCACCATAAGTTTTGATAAATAGATGGGCCTAATACCTGGTGCATTAATGAAGTAACGATTTTTCCTGCCTGGAGCTAGCGCAGAACTCCTCGGAACTTCTGACTAGCCATAACCAAATAGTCTATAAGTCTGTCCACCTTTCTGAATCCTTCAGAAAGACATAATCTCCCCTTTTCTTCTTCATGCCTTCTTTACTACACATGCTTTCTTTAATTCTGGCTGTCCTTAGCATCTTGTGTTTCTTTACTTTTTTCTCTAAAGCTTTCTTCTCCCAGCCATGTGGCTGCCATTCAGCCAAGTGTCTGACCTAAATGCAAGCTCTAAACCTCCACGGCTCCATGAGTTTCTTTTCTTCTTCCTACCATTCACCTCCTCAAGGCAGCT
>NW_008327458.1:4601-5479 GCF_000622305.1 Nannospalax galili
CATAGTTTGAGGCCTACACTAATAATTGTCAGAGGGACTTAGAGGACAGTTTTTGCCCCTTGCCCTCCAAGGTCAACTAAGTTCCAGGGGACTATGGAATTTCTCTCAAAATGTCGTGTAACTGTGGTCAGTCACCTGTCCTCTTGTTCGGAATTTACCTTATTGGATGTTTAACAGCCATAGTTTGAGGCCTACACTAATAATTGTCAGAGGGACTTAGAGGACAGTTTTTGCCCCTTGCCCTCCAAGGTCAACTAAGTTCCAGGGGACTATGGAATTTCTCTCAAAATGTCGTGTAACTGTGGTCAGTCACCTGTCCTCTTGTTCAAGGAGGCCATGGACACCCCACAAGATGGACTTGAACCAGTTTCCAGTCTAAAAAGAGGTGGGTCAACTCAGAGGAAACATCCCATTCATGCTTCCAAGTGAAGCCAGACATCGTTGAGCAGGACCTTTGGCTTATCTTCACATAGATGGAACTGGTAAAAGAAAGGAGCCAGGAGCTTCTCCCAAGCTGAAGTGACCACTGAGAAACAGATCCTCTAATGACCTTAAGTGTAAAAATAAATTGATTTATTTGGGCCAATTGTATGGTCTTAAACACACAAAAGGAAAGTATAACCAAAGAGTAAAGTCATCAGTATATTTCTTTAAGCATTCAGGGATTACAATTCCCAGACATTAGGCTTGAGTCTATATAAAAACTTATTTAGACAATTATTTCTCATTGATGATTTTGTTCCTAACCAGAAAGTGCTGCTCAGATGTAAGACTTCAAATCTTGGTTTCCAATACTGTAGTGCCCACTTGTAGGTAAGGGAGACAACCCACTATTGTTCTAAAATGGTGGATAAATTTGTTTTCTCCCCCTATCTAGA
>NW_008327458.1:11212-12211 GCF_000622305.1 Nannospalax galili
AATCGGGAAGCATGATAAATTTCCTTGGAGAATAAATTTATCAGTTAATTAGAGAGCAGTGTATTTACCTACTCTTATTTTAATAAAACAAATCACAGAGACTAAGAAGCAATTCCTTGGATTGATTAAAATATGTGAAAAGTATTTTCTGGGAAGGATGATAAATTTCCTTGGAGAATAAATTTATCAGTTAATTATAGAGTAGTGTATTTACCTACTCTCATTTTAATAAAAAAAATCACAGAGACTAAGAAGCAATTCCTTGGATTGATTAAAATATGTGAAAAGTATTTTCATTTCTAATTATTAAGTATCCGAGGATCCTAAAAATAGTTGAGAAACATCAATATTGAATGATTGATTTTGTTCCTGTGAGTGAGATCACTAAGACATAAAAAATAGCAATGTGCACAATTTCAAGTTGTTTTAATGATTTCACACAAAAGAGGTAATATTTCCTCAAATTTGTATCTCTGCTTTTATCTTAAAAATGCTAGAACACACATTGAGTCTCTTTATCCCTTCCTATACCACGAAGTTCCTTGACGCGTTGATTTTGATTTTGATTTCTTTGCCCTTTTTGTTAAACTTCACCATGTTATGGTTTTTTAGCCTATAAAAAATCTAATAATACAAAATTAAGTGTGCATGTTCATATTCACTTCAGTCTTTTCAGAGTTATTAGCATCACCAATTTGAAAATCAGCTTATGGACCTCATAAACCGTTGTATGATATGGTCATATTTGCTAGAAAATAGCACAGGAATAGTTATGCCAATTCAACTCTAGGATGTGAATTTTCATTTCTGAGTCAGTAATTTTGAAATTTAAATCACCATTTTTGCATTTCTCTTGACATTTAGGTAAATCTCTCTGTGTTAAATATCCTACAAGATGGGTTAGGAATCACAGGAATCATTCAATTTAGCATTCTTTAACTTGTCCCCACATTTCAATACTGGCTGTTTACACTGCTACTAACCTGTAGCTTGCTCATT
>NW_008327458.1:13521-14796 GCF_000622305.1 Nannospalax galili
GGGAAGTCAGGAGATAGGCAATGGTGGGAGGGGGGTGTTATTAGGGGGAGGGAGGGTAATGGGGGCACTGGGACTAGCAAGGGAAGGAAGGAGGATGGATGGGAGAAAAGAAAGTAGAGATGAATGAATATTGAGGGGGCAGGAAACCCAGAGTGAAATACGATATCCTCAAAACCCCATGAGAAACGAACATACAGTGTCTGAACACTAGTGCATGTTTATACCTGGGAGCTGCTTGGCAAGGAAATCGGTGCCCAGACAGAAGAGACAGAGAGACAAAAGAGACTTCCCTTTGAGTGGGTGGTGAGGGTACTCCAGGAGGCCTCCAAAATAACAGAGGCTATTGCCAAACCTCTTGGTTGTCTCCCAGAGCTAGTAGAAAGGACCCTACCGCTGAAGACAGGACACACTTTGGATACAGGGCTTGAAACAATGGAGCAGGAACTGACCTGCCTGGCTATGATAACACTGCATGATGATATACAATATGCCAAGGGAGAAAAACAAGCAATGGTCCAACCTAGGTCTAAAGTCTAATAACCATAACGACCAGTATGGAAAACTACCTGTATTGGTACAGTAGTGGTACTGTTATCTGGGGGCAATTAACAACTGTCTAATTGGACTTGAAAACTTCTCTATGGGAGTGAAGTCATCAGTGGCACTGTAAACTCAGCCAAATATACATGGCAGGAGATGACAGAGATCATAGAGAAAACCCTACCACTTTCATATCTCTAGACAAATGAAATCTTACCATATGCTAAATATCAATCCTCATATTTACAGACAAGCAAACCATATACCACTCATCAAAGAAGCTTCTTTTTGCGAACTGCACATCTGGTCAGACACAGAGAGCATATGTCAGAGAGGCGCCCATTACTAGATAATTCATCTATAGTTAAACCTCTACAACTAAGGCTCATGAAACATAGCAGAACAAGGGATAGAGAGAAAACTAATGCATCCCTCAACTCTAACTAGTAAAGCTTCCTTATACCACAGACTGCAATGCACACAGAAGACCACGACCGGCCAAGTTTAAAAGAATAAGAGACTGTATGTAGGACAGGGCTCCTATGTGGAACCTCATCCACACACACCTCAGGTAAGACGGGGTGGAAAGATTGTAAGAGCCATGGCTGGTTCATGAACACAGGGCATCACAGGCTTCCAGGCCACTGGAAGTTTGCCCATGTGAACTGTGGCAATGGTGACATCAAGCACAGGACCCATGTCAACTCAAATGACTGCATTTGATAAACAAGGACA
>NW_008327458.1:15719-19554 GCF_000622305.1 Nannospalax galili
TTCTCGTGCTGATGCCATCCCTTGTATGGGCCTAGGGCCCCCTTGTTCCTCCTCACTGATAACTCAGGACTAGCCTGCCAGAAACTGGCTTCTGGATTCCCATAGTCTCAAGTTGGGCCTAGTCCTCTTCACCTTGATGCAGCCCTCTTGTCTAACAAGCTTGGATTGATCCTGTCCTGCCAATACAAAATCAAAAGTGATAACCTGAAATACACACCAACTAAGTACTCAAAACCAATAAGATAGCAACCAAATGGTATGAACAGAAAATAGAACCAACCTTCAGCTCAACAAAGGCAGGCTAGAATTTCATATCAGACACACAAGCAATAAACAAGATCCATATGCTTTGGCCACAGTGAAAAGAATATGAAAAACCAAGACAATATGTCCTCACCAAAACCCACCAATCCCACACAAGTACACTACACTAAAGAATAGACAGAGAAACCCCAGGATGCAGAATTGAAAAGAAAAATTATAAACACGATAAAGAATTCAACTCTTTAAATAATACACAAAGAACTCAAGGAACTCAAAGAGGAGAGAAATAAACTCCTCACAGAAGTTCAGGCAAGGAACTCAAAGAGGAGAGAAATAAACTCCTCACAGAAGCTCAGCAAATACAAATATGTGACTGAATGAAATGACAAACACAATTTAGGACTTGAAAAGTGAATTCAGAAGATATTTAGAAATCTTGAGGAAAACTCAAATGAGGATGGAATTGTAGAGCTCAGCAAACCAATTTGAAATGACAGGAGAAAGCCTTACAAAGCAGAATGAATGAAATGGAAAACAAAATATCAAGACTTGATGACAAAATTGAAAACTTGGACTGTTCAAGCACAAAATATGGAAGATTAAAAAAACAGAAATGTAACATGCAGGAAATGAGACACACCATGAAAAGACCAAATATAAGCATCATAGGCATGGACAAAGGAGAAGAATCTCAGGTTAATGGCATTGACCATATCTTCAACAAGAATATAGGAGAAAATTCTGTAACTTAAAAAAAATACTTATGCAGATACAAGAAGCACACAGAATACCAATTGGACAGGAAGCTCCCAAGAGTATATCATAGTAAACACAAAATGTACAGAACAAAGAGAATATTGAAAGATGCAAGAGGAAAACAAGTTACATATAAAGCAAAACCCATTAGAATTACAGCTGAATTTTTAATGCAACCTAGAAAAGACAGAAAAACTCAAAGCAAAGTATTCCAAGTTCTAAATGACCATAGATGCCAACCTAGAATACTTATCCAGCATCTGTCTATCATAGATGAAGGGGGAAAAAAGGATTCCATGATACAAATAGACTAAAGGAATCCATGTCCACCATACCAGCTCTACAGAGAATACTTGAAGCAATACCAAGGATGGAAGAAATAAGTGACTATACTCACGAGGTTACAGAAAGAAAACAAATGAAGGTTTGAATACAAAAGAGACTAAGAATACAAACAGAAAATCAAATGACAGTAACCAATCCACACCTTTTAGTAATAACTTTAAATATCAATAGCCTCAAATAGACAGTAAAAAGACACAGTCAAGTTGAACTGATTAAGAAACAAAATCCATGTATTTGTTGTCTACAAGAAAGTAATCTTACCTCCAAAGATAGGTACCACCTTAGGGTGAAAAGGTGGGAAAAAACAATTCCAAGCAAATCACACTAAGAAACAAGCAGGAGTTGCTAGTCTAATATCTGTTAAAATAGAATTCAAGTTAAAATTAATTAAAAGTGATATAAGGCCACACTAAATTCTGATCAAAGGAGCAATGATCAAGAAGATATAATCATGAATGTATATGCACCAAACTATGTTGCACCCAACTTCATAAAAAAAATACTACAGGACTTTAAGACCCAGATTAAAGTGGCTTTAGAGACATGAAAGATGCAAGAGTGAGGGGGGCATCAATTCTCCATCCATAGTTTCAGGGAGCTGCTGAGGCCAGGCAACATGTATCAGGGGAGTCCCTGCATAATGAAGGCTTTGGGAAGCTAAGTGGTCCAAAGACGCCATTATGTGAAGCCGTGAAGGTAAACTTTGGGCTACGATGGAGACCCCAAGATACTGGACCTGCCAGAACCATGAGACACCTTCCAAGGAGAGACGCATACAAGGAATGGGACCAGCCTAAGAGAGTGATGGATGCTGCAGGCAGCAAAGCTGGAGGGAAATAAAAAGGCCCAGACGTCAGACATGGAGATTTACAGGATTTAATGCTTGCCCTGCTGATTTTTGGTCTCATTTTGACCTGGTATTTCCCCAGTATGCTCCCATTCCTCTTTTGGAATGGAGCTCTATATTCGGTTGCATTGTGTGTTGAAATATTTAATTTTCTTTTTTATTTTAAAATTTTATTTAATCAGTTAATTTAGTGTGTATGAATGTGTGTAGGTACACTCATGTCATGCAGTGCCTGTGAAAGATAGAAGAGGGTGTCTGATCCCTTGGAACTGGAGTTACCGACAGTTGTTAGTAATTATGTGGTGCTGGAATTCGAACCCGGGTCTTCCTCAATAACAGCCAGTGCTCTTAACTTCTGTGTCATCTCTCTAGCCCTTTGTGATGGCTGATGCTGGGTGTCAACTTGACTGGATCTGGGATTAACTGAAATGAGAGAGATCTTCTTGATTGGATCATCTAAAGCCGGAAGACACACCCTAAATGTGGGTGTTAGCTTCTGATGGTAGCAGGTATAAAAGGCCATGGCAGAGGAGAACGCTGTCGGGAGCCGCTAATCATGCAGCTGTGTCAGGCTTGTTTACTGAGTGTGTGTTATGCACACCAGTATCTAATCTGCCTTATTAGGAGGAATATGTTTATATGGAGAGCCTCACAACACCTGCAATAGTGGAAGCCTTTGATCTGACCGCTTCCTGACCCTCAGATACAGTCCTGATTGGCTCCATGTGACGGTCTGATTGTGGGATGGATCTGATGAGGGTATATATTGTGGGATGACAAAGAATAAGAGAGAGAATTGCTTGAACCTCACTTTGGCATTCATGTTGTCCTTTCCTTGGCTCTGCTGGTTCTTGGTTCGCGGCACACGTGCATGCACACCTATGTCCATGTATGTGTGCAAGTGCTCTTGGAGGCCAGAAGAGGGTACCAGATCCCCTGGAAGGAGTAACAGGTAGTTGTGACCCACCTCTCATGGGTGCTGGGAAGCTGGGAACTGAGTCCTCTTCAACTGCAGCAAGTGCTTTTACTTGCTGAGCCATCTCTCTAGCCCAGGGACCATTGTGGAAGAGGATGTGGAAAGATTGTAAGAGCCAGGGCAGGTTCATGAAGGAGGCTGCCACTGGAGGCTTACTCATGTGAGCCTGTGGCAGTGGTGGATTAGAGCATGGGACCCATGTTATCTCAATTAAATGAGGACCCAAAGGGGAAGTGAGAAATAGTTGGTGGGTCAGCACTAGATAGAGAACTACTGGAGATGGATTGCTGCTGGGTGAGGGAGAGTATGAGTTACATACAACCACTGGATGGGCTGACTACATTCCAGTGGATGCATTTACACTTAAGGACATTTGGGTAAAAACACTTGAATGAATAGGACTCAGTAGGTACAGCAGAGTGCATAGTGCTCAGTGTCGGGGGGGGATCGGGAGAATCATGGATGGGTGAGGGGTTCTGGATTTGAGTAGGAAGTGTTGTATGAAATAGTACACCATAAAGGGACTACTATGAATAATTTCTCTAAGTTTGAGTCTCTTATCACCTTCACACACAAACACACAGAACTAATACATACAATGGTACACATATATGCAACTGTACAAGTGTGTATATGAGTAAATATGG
>NW_008327458.1:19683-20507 GCF_000622305.1 Nannospalax galili
GAAGAAATAAGTAAGGAAATGAGTGGCATAATTAAAGTCCTAACAGACATTTTTTCTCTGGTTTTCAATTTTTTAATATGTACTTTTCACTTTAGATTTAATGATAGTTCATGTTTCTACCATTAATTAAATGGTGGTTCTGATACTCTGCAGAGTCACTAAACCTGTGTGTAAAACAAGATCCTTTGGCTGCTGCTCTAAAGCTATGTCTGAGGGTTATTGGAAGGCTTCTGGTAAGGATCATTTCCTTTCTATGAGGAGTATGATAGCCTACCTCTTTAAAGGTGTCATTAGGATGAAGTCCAAATGTTTGCTATATCTTATATTTTCTGCTATCTCTGAATTTTCAACTGTGTTTGTACTTGAGCAAATCCATATCTAGTTACTTTACATGTAAAGTAAGAAAGTTGGAGTATGTGACCATTAGTAACAGATTAGAAGTGAGGCTTTTATATGCTAACTCCTGTTTCTAAATAGTTCTCAAAGGTGTGTGAAGAATTTGTTAGAGTCAGGAATGCTTATCCTTAGGAAAAAACATGTAAAAGGAATTGTTTATTTATATATTATATTTTCTCTTGTAATTTGATAGCCTCTTTCTCCTATGCCTCTTTAAGAATAATTTTAAAGAAAAAAGAACTAATTTTAACCAAATTCAAGTATACTTGTATACAAAAAAATCAATTTATTTAATAACATTTCATGGGGCATTATCTTTTAAAATTAAGATATTTGGGCTGGAGAAATGGCTCAGCAGTTAAGAGCACTGACTGTTCTTGCAGAGGACCTGGGTTTGATTCCCAGTACCCACATGGCAGCTGCAAACC
>NW_008327458.1:21452-23355 GCF_000622305.1 Nannospalax galili
ATCAATATTGAAAAATGTAGAAATACAAAAATTGAACAAAATATTAATATGTAATGAGTGCCTCTAAAATAAAATCTCCCAGCAAAGCAGAACTCAGGAAGAGATGGCACTCCTGCTTAGTAATATCAAACATCTGAAGAAAAACCAAAACAATTCTCCTGAAGTTATTCCAAAGACAGAAGGAAATGAGATTTATAAAAGAAATTATTATTTTTATTTTATGTGTATGCATGTATTGCCTGCATGTAGGTAAGTGCACCCATGATGTGCAATGCCCTCAGAGGTGAGAAGAGGTGGTCAGATCCCCTGGGACTGGAGTTATGGACAGTTGGTTGTTAGCTGCCATGTGGGTGCTAGGACTCTAACTCGGGTCTTCTGCAAGAACAACCAGTGTTCTTAACCACTGAGGCATCTCTCCAGCCCCGGAAATGGGATTAAAAGTGTATTCTTTAAGGGCAAGTTCAGCCTGATTTCAAAATTAGATAAGGATAGGTAAGATAGTCTATGGTCCACTATCCCTGATCATCACAAATCCAAAAATTCTCAACAACAACAACCTATCAAACTGATGCAACAACTTATTAAAGAGGTAATTCATCATGATCAAGTTTAATTTATCTCAGCAATGGAAAAATAGTTGAATACATGAAAGTAAACAAATGTGATTTTATATTAACATGTTAAATGACATATGATGATATCAGTGGATACACAAAGGCAGCTTGCAAAAATTCAACATTTATTTGCGATGAATATTCTAAGCAAATTAGGTATATTAATATATAAAGAGCTCATAAACAGGTGAAGAGCTAATATACTGAAATGGGGAAAGACTGACAATTTTATTTCCGAGGTCTTGAATTATAAGAATATCCACTTGAATCCTTTTTTACTTTCAACATTGTATTGAAAGTCTTAGCTAGAAATATCAGGTAAAAAGGACTAATAAAAGACATCCAAATTGGAGAAGAAGATGACAAAGCATCACTGTTTGAAAATATAAAGGTCTTATAGATAGGAAACCTCAAGTATTCCACACCACAAAAGAAAAAAATAACTGTTAGAACCAGAAGTGAATATATCAAAAGTAAATGATTCTAAATAAATTATCTCATTTGTATTTGGTGTATGATCTAGTTTCCTTTGTGTTGTTGTAATGAAATAACCTGGTGAAAAACAAGGTAGGAGAGAATAGTTTTTTATCTCAAATTCCAGGTTGCAATCCATGATACTAGAGAAATCAGTGGAATAGGACCTTTTTATTTTATGTGTATGAGTGTAACACCTGCATGCATGTGAGTGCACCCAATGTCATGCAATGTCGCGGAGGTCAGATGAGGGCTTCGGATTCCCCTGGAGCTGGAGTTTAGGATGGTTTGTAACCACCATGCAGGTGCTGGGAATCGAACCCAGGTCCACTGCAAGAGCAGCCAGTGCTCCTAACCGCTGAGACATCCCGCCAGCCCCTGGAACAGGAATTTAAATTACTTAGTCACATCCACAGTTAGGAGCAGAGAGAAATAACTCCATGCGTCTTCATTGCTGGCTTACAATCTCTTCTCTTACAGAGTTTAGTTCCTCCTATATAGGAAATGGTGCACCCCACAGTGGACTGCACCTTCCCTCATTAAGGCTCAGGATGATTCCCCACAGACATCCACAGGCCAGCCTGCTCTAGACCATGCTTCAGTTCTCTCTCCCGTGCTTCAGTTCTCTGTCCAGTTCATTCCAGGTTTTGTCAAGTTGACAGTTAAAAACTCTTACAGATGTCAAATTAAAACTGGCTAAGATCAAGAAAACAAATGATACTAAATGTTGGAGAGGATGTGGGGAAAGGGGAACACTCATCCACTGCTGGTGGGGCTGCAAACTGGTTCAACCCCTATGGAAAGCAGTGTGGAGA
>NW_008327458.1:24334-25084 GCF_000622305.1 Nannospalax galili
AAGTATCCTGATCACTTAATCCAGCTCCTCTCCCTGAACCAAAATGCTGCTTCTACAGGTGGGTTTATGAGAAGTGAATGTTCATTCCATTTCATTCCAGCTTTTTAAAAATATTGTGCCCAAATCATATTTCATTTTTTCTTGACACTTTTCATATGACACAACATATATCCATGCTTAGGCTAAAAAAACATTATTCTACTGTATGGTCTTAAACACCCAAAAGGAAAGTATAACCAAAGATTAAAGGGGCCAATATAATTTCATAAGAGCATACATATATATAACTAAAAGTTACTTGACAAACAGCAAAGCCAGACAGGCGATACCTCCAGTTGAGGTGCTGGCAAGAATAGATAAAGGCTCTTCCAGACAGTAACACAACATACTACTGGAAAAATGAACAGCCGACTCCAACTCTATCCAAAGGAACACTGACAATGGATTGCCGTAGATGAGGAACAGCTGATTCTCCTGGAATAGGGACCTCTAGCTGACTAGATTTACCAGAAGGGCAGATAGGGGGGAATGGATGGGGGTGCTGACAGCGCAGTGGACAGTGGCAGGGATGGCAGAGTATGGAGGCTCTAGTGCAAGAGGAAGGCTGTCTGTCTGACAAGTTTGTATTCATGCTCAGATGCCGAGGAACTCAGAAAGTAAGCAATTGTGACCAGTAATAGTCATATATATAGTGATTAGAAATGCATGTGAAAACGTCTCAATGTCAATTGCCTTAAAATGAATTTTTCT
>NW_008327458.1:25172-26356 GCF_000622305.1 Nannospalax galili
TGTCAAAAGTATTTGGGAACTTGTGTCTAATCCTTAAAAGATTTTAGGGTTACCTCTTCAGAGGGGGAATGTTAGAGTAGCCCATAGCCCCATAAAAATAAATAAATAAGTCAAAGAAGAAGAAAGAGTACATGAAGTTATCAGAAAAAAGTGATGTAGAGATATGGGAGGAGTTGGAAGGGAGGGAATGGGCATGGATTTGATCAGAACACCTTATATTCATGTATGAAATTCTCAATAAATTATTTATTTAAAAAAATCTAATAGAACTTTAAAATAGAATGGTGTTGACTAGAGGCTAAGAAAATGTGGAGGTGGATGGTAGAAGAATTTATCAATGATAACTAATTTATTGTAAGATGGGCTAAGATATTGTGAAATGCTGCTGCACAGTAAGATTCTGGTTGAAATAATGTATTGTACATTAAAAAAACTAAATGAAGTATTTTCAATGACTTTACAATAAAGAGCTGATTATTTTGTGAGATACATGCGTTTAATTTTATTTAAACCTTACATAATGTAACCATATGTCAAGACATCACATACTACCTGGACCATGCAAACTATTTTGTTAACAAGTATCCATTACAATGCATTTAATAAAATATATACTACACAATATGTTCTACTTAAAAGTTGTTGAATTAATTGATCAAGAAACACACACACTCACTTCAGATCTGAAAGTGAATGATTAAGGCAATTTAAACCAGTGTCTTGAATCATCCAATATGTGCTTCAGCTGTACAATACTTAATTGGGCATTCTAGTCTCTATGTCTTCATGAGAACTGATAAACCATTACAAGTGAGGCAAAAATTAGGATTAATCTTCAAATATATCAGAGTGTTACCTGGTTAAGAGTAAGAGTTTAATCTGTGCCATCACTGAAAGCAAGGAGATCGATGATAGATAGATGACAGATTGATAGGCAGATGATAGATAATAGAAAGATGATAGGTAGATAGATGCTATATAGATAAATGATAGACAGATGATAGATGTTATCTAGCTAGCTAGATGATAGATAGATGATAGATAGATGACAGATGATAGATGATAGAGAGATGACAGATAGATACATGATAGATAGTGGATGATAGATAATAGATTCTAGATAGATAGATTCATAGATAGATGATGATAGATAGATGATAGATAGATAGATAGATAGATAGATA
>NW_008327458.1:26513-26587 GCF_000622305.1 Nannospalax galili
CGAAAGATAATAAATATCCAGGTTTTCAAGGCTGAATAGTTTTCAAATCCACTTTTGCAATCTTTTCATTGCTA
>NW_008327458.1:26619-31928 GCF_000622305.1 Nannospalax galili
AATTTTTTATAACAAAATTGAGACTAAATTAGATTCTCAGAGTGAGAATAATTATTTTATAACACTCACACATGTATAGAAATAGATACAGATATCACAGTGTTCTTAAATGTCCAAGAGGGCAAAACAGAATTATGGCAGAGAAATGAGAAGAAAAACAAATTCAGTTGAGCCAGAGACAGTGGGCAAGTGAGTCACTGGGAATAGACTTCAAACAACTGTTAAAAGTTGATAGTAATCTTCATTACCAACTGGACTGGATTTAGAATCCTACTGAACGCATCACTCAGAGAGCTTTATCCAAAGAGCCAAGCACCACTTTGTATGTGGTTGGAGCATCTCATGGATTAAGATCTTGGAAACAACGGAAAGAGAAAAGAAAAAATTCAGCTGGTCAGTGGCATTCCCCTTTCTCTGCTTCCTCACGCTGTATGCAGTGTAGACAGTGGCCTCAGACTTGTACTGCCTTAACTTCTTACCACTATGGACAGCCCTCCTCTGAACTATGAGCCCAAATAAACCCTTCCTCTTTAGGTTACTTGTCAGCTATTTTGTCACAACAAAAAGAAGAGTAAACAGTACAGCCAGCACTAACCATTTTGTCTTAGTCACAGTAAGGTAGCTTAGAATATAACACATCATTGTCAAAATATTTTAAAATTTTATTAATTAGTTAAAGTGAAATGTGTCTAAATTCATGAAATGGGAAGGCCAATTTTATCATTTCAATGTTTCAGTTAAAATCAGAGAAAGGAAGCAATTCATTAAAAAAGTGAGTCAGGGTAATTTGCCTACCATTTGTAATAATAGATGATATTTCTTTCTAGAGAAAAATCTAGTTGAGGTTGATCTGTTGTAAATTTTTTCTGGGGATAATCATTCAACAACGAGCTTTCACATAGAATGCTTCAATGCTGAAAACAGTAAGATGGGACAATATCTTACAGAATTTTTAGGCTTAAATTAAAAAACACTATGGGGGTGCGGGGATCTCGGGGAGCCAGCTGCTGGGTGTGGCGCCGGTCTCCCACATGTTGCTGGAGTGCACGCGGGTCCCACACTGCAGTTGTCATGGGTCTCTGCTACCGGGGCTGACCCAGTCGGGTTCCGCCCCAATTTCACCCGGGCACCCTCTCTCTGAGTTCCGGCTGGTCAGCTGCCGGGTCACGAGGAGAGGTGCGGGGCTGCAAAAGCTAGGGTTCCGTGAGTTGATGATGGAAGGATAGCCCCCCGGGGGAGGCTGGATCGTAGGCAATAAGACATGGGACTCAGCTTAGTCCGTGTTACAGCACTTTATTCATTGACTCTGCTCGGCTCCAAGTCCCGGTGATCCAGCTCCAAGTCTAAGTGATCCAGCTCCAATTATTGAGGGGAAACCAGGATATTTATACCATGGGGGTGGTAGTAAAAACCTTAACTGATAGGTACTTTTAGGATGTCCCATCTACATATGGAAGTGGGCTCCTGCCAGGCTGCCAGACTGCCAGAAAATCACACAAGAAAAGCTGGCAGTTCCAGAGCCAGAGGCCATGTTTTTGTGGTGGCTACTTCAAAAGATGAGTCAGGAAGATGCCAGAAAAGCATCCTACTGGAAAAGGAGGCTCTGCATTTGAATCCGAGCCCGTGGGCTTTCCAGACATGGAGAAACTGCTACTTTACACAGCAGGAGTCCCCAACAAAACACATACAATAATATATTGAAAGAGGATAAAGATAAGCAGCTGCTATGGGACCAAAGAAGCATGGATGTGTTTGCTACTTGGTGATTTAGGAAAAACATGGCAGAGGATAGTTTGAGGCAGGAAAAGAGACCCACAGTAACACTTTCTATACAGAAAGACTTCAGCAATTTTTTTAACAAATCTGATGAAGTAAATAAATGCCTGTTCAGAGTGAGCCATTGCGTAGGCTGATGCAGTTGTGGACTTTTTCAGTCAAAGTATTAAAATACTTTTGGAACATCAATAGGGACTTTGATTTAACCACCTCTGTATTTGCTTTTTTTTTTAATCAGCCCTTTGCCTAAAACAGGATAGACTGAAAACAGTAATAACAGTAGGCCTGGAAATGAGAAAAAAGGTCAGGGTTTTTCATTGTTTTTGAACATCTAATTCAGAGATGTTTTAAAAATAGACCTCTATTTCATTTCTATGCTATTTATTGATGTGTCACATACATCTCATATATATATATATAGTTATACAACATGTTTTGTAATAGATATTAATTTTAATTCAATGACACAATGTAATGTATTTATTTACTTGCTCAGTTACTAATTCAGTCAACACTGCATTAAGAGGTGCATAAGGACTTGAGGGTTTGTGATCACACTGTGGTTGACCAGGATCTTCCTTCACACACCTCAACAAATTGTAGGAATGAAGACTGATATGGCTTGACAATTCCAATTACAAAGCATTCTTCCTTAAGAAAATGAAGGTCTCATTAATGAATGATAATATAAGGCACAGTAAATAGAAACAAAAATAAGTAAAGCAATCTGAATTTTAAAATCATTATCTTAAAGGAAATAAAATTGCATTTATTTCCAACATATGTGGCAATGAAAGTTTCAGTATTTTCTTTTATTCCAATAAACATGCTTTCACGAATTGTGAGGCAATTATTGTGGAAAGATCATAATTTTTGTGTTGAAATGTTTCTGAGTGTTACTAAGAAATTTTTAGAATGACTCAGGGTGTATTTTTTCAGTTTATATATTTTTTAAAGTTTTCCTATCTTCTACTTTCTATTTGTTTTATTCATATTGGTGGTTTGAACAAATCCCTGTGACCATAACAGCTAGTCATTTCCCCCCAAAATAAAGTGTCTATAGAAAGTTTTCCTGCTTAACAATAAGGCTGATATTTCAAGATGGCAATTAAGACCTATATAAAAGGAAATACATAAAAGAACTAAAAAGGGGCTGGAGACATGGCTCAGTGGTTAAGAGCACTGACTGCTCTTGCAGAGGACCCGGGTTTGATTCCCAGAACCCACACGGCAGCTAACAACTGTCTGTAACTCCAGTTCCAGGGGATCTGACACTGTTCTGGCCTCCACAGGCATTGCAGTACATGGATGCACTCACATGCATGCAGGTAATACACATGCACATAAAACATAAATAATATATTTAAATTAGGAAAGAAACTGTGAAAAAAATTATTTCTGGATATGGAGCTAATGAATCTAAAGTATACAAATTACTGATATATGGGAGATCTATTTATATATGTAACATTATGATTTTTAAATTTTTAATTTTTCTTACCATTTCACATATATTCTTTGCATCCTGAACACTCTCACCTTCCTATGTGCCTGTCCATCCTCTCCCCTTCCCACAAATCTTTTTCTGTGTTTGTCTTATTTTCCTTTTATGACCCACTAAGATTACCCAAATTCACCTATGTGATGTGAATCAGAATTACCATTGGATCCTTTTAGGCTCGGCAGAGGGTACACAACTATAGACAGTCATTCCCCATCTTAGAATCTATTCATAGCAAATAGTTCAGAGATGAAGTGGAAGTTCTGGTGTGTCCCTCTCCACCTTCCTTGTCTGATTGATCAGGTTGATCTTGTGTTGGCCGTATAGTGGTAACTGCAGTTGATATGAGTTAATGATTACAATATTGTATTGTCTACAAAATGGGTTTTTGTAGCCCCTAACCCTATCTTTAAGCTCTTACAAACGTCCTGTCCCCCTTTCCATGAGGTTCCTTGAGCCTTAGTGGGGGTGGTATCAGTGATTTGTTTAGGGCTGGGCTCACATCCCATCCATCCCTTATTTTCGGTATCATGGGCATCTGAAATGCTCTACATTCATCTCTGTTCTTTGTGAGGTGAGGCTTCTATGGTTATGTCTGGGCCACTTTTGTCTATGGATATACGCATAGGTGCTGAGCAGGTAGTTTTCTGCTATGTCAGTTTACTTAACCATCAAAAATATGCTCCCTTCATGAGCCTAATACCTCCCCAGACCTGACTTGTTTATCAGGTTTACAGTATCAGATGCTTGTCCCTCCTCTCCTCCCATGAATGAGTGTTGAATATATTCATAGATCACTTGGTCTCCTTTGCCCCCAACAGTAAAAGTTCTATTACACATATGGACATACCTTGCTTTCCAAATTATTTATTTATTCTTCTTCTATCTGGTTGATTAATCCTCCCACATCCTGAATCCTTGTCCCTCAGTACTCTCTGCCACCTTCCTCTGTGCCTAAACTTTTCTGCTCACAGTATCCCTCTCTTCACCTTCCTTTGACCTGCATTACACTATCTCTTGTTCTGAAATGCAGGTGTTCGTCATTCCATTCCCTTCCTTGTTTCATGCCTTGTACTTTAAGCATTCTTACTTGAAGAAAAATACATAAAATATTATGTAGAATAACAAATGTCAAGATTGCTTGTTAACTTTATTCCAGGATATTGGCAGCATGTCATAACTGCCTAACAAAGAAAAAAAGTCTGAAGAATCAAAAAGAGTTAGAAAGCAGAGGTCTTAACATGAAACTATGACTCAAAACAATGTAGAACCTAAAAATTGATCCCAAATTATCTAAAGAATTTCAATTACCATGAAAACATGTAAAGGATTTCAGAATTGGAACTCCAATAAGCAATGTTTTCATCTTGAGATGGTGACAGGCAAATTAGCTTAATTAAAACGCAAATATTAAATTACTGGAAATAAAAGGCTCATATTTAATTAAGATTGAGAGTGAGATACAAGTGTCAAAAGCAAATAATGCATGCTTAAAGCAAACCCACATAGCAATTGGGATGACTATGGGGACCAAGAGGCAAGAGTGTATGGCCATCTGACAAAATTTTGCCATTGTAGAATAGGGCACCTTTGTTCAGAATATTCAGGCATAGATGAACCTTTGCCAAGATGAGAAAAATCTTTTAGTTTTTCAATAGAACATAAGAATATGGGGGCTAGAGAGAAGGGTAAGTAGTTAAAAGCACCGGCTGCTCTTGCAGAGGACCCCAGTACAATTCCTAGTACCCACATGTCAGCTAACAACTGTTCATAACTCCAGTTCCAGGGGATCTGAAACCCTCCTCTGACCTCCATGGGCATTGCACGATACAAGTGCACTTAAATATATGCAGACAAAACTTTCATGCAAATAAAACAAAAATAATAAATAAAAATGTTTTTGTAAAAAGAAAATAAGACTATGGATGTTCATGTGAAATATTTATCAGATAAGGAAAATCATTAAAATACATCAGCCAGAAAGAGTCAATCTGTCTGAAGTACTTTTGGACTGCAAACTTTTGGGTTCTAA
>NW_008327458.1:32410-34123 GCF_000622305.1 Nannospalax galili
CAGACTACATCTATCAAAAGTAAGGAGGTGTCATAGTTAAATAACTTCTAACTAACCTCAACTTTTATTTAAATTTAATAGATGTTGTTTTTCCAAACATTTTTTTTCAAAACTAAGGCCTTTTTATGTTCCAGGATCCAGCAGAAAACATTGCACTACAATGACTCATCAAACTTCTTCCGTCTCCTATTTTATATTAATATTTTGTCAATTGTCATTTTATTGTTGAATGTACACTTAGCATGAAAAACTGATACCTCGAATAAAATCACTGTTGAAAGAAATGTGAAGATGGATTTCGGAACTGGAACAGCTTGGGTCCAGTCCGCAGGTGAGGCAAAGTCACAGGTAGTAGTTGACACAGATGTCCTGGGTTAAAACTGGCTTCATCGCAGAATAAACACCTAACAGTAAATTCTCACAGTTTTTTTTTCCCTCAAGACTATAGTCAGTGACAAAAACTTCCTGCAGGATATTTTAAATTGCACAAAAGAAAGGAAGATTAGTGCTTTAACACTCAGTCAATAGAAACAACACTGAGCTCTTCAAGATGCCTTGAGATCTCCTTACCTAGGGATCTTCAAGTACAAGGTAAATAGCATTTCATCAAGCAAAATACCATGACTACAGGACATAGAAGCATCACCCTTTGCTTGAAAAATAGTCACCAACCTATTAGCATCAACCTGTGTGAGTGACAAGAAGTTGTGAGGTTTCTGTGCATCCCAGGAAACTGAAGTTCTACACATTTTCACTGTGCTCAGTGTTAAATCACAGTGGCCACTTAAGAGCAGGGATTCTCACCTGGACACTTTTCTGGAAAATTGAACTTGAGACAAGCCTCTGCTATAGAAGCCTGAACTGTCTAGCAGAAAGTACCCTGACCTCTACCCACTAGATGTGAGTCCCATTTTTAACATCTCATTACCCAGTTGTGAATTCAAACACTGTCTTCTCAGGGAGGAAGCTATGTTCCCTCTCACGAAGGACCAATGACTTCTTTAGATATCTTTTTATGACTTAAGTTCCCTGATTTTCCTGATCTCCTCTGCCTCTTCTCATTCTCTACTTAGCCAAGTTTTAGTAGAAGTACACATTCTCTGTGACAGTATGAAACTACTTAAGGCAAATATATAGAATGATCATTTGACAATCAAGGAAGAAAGTCTTATTATTTTAAAATAAATACCCTTCTTACAAGTTCCTTCCCATTGTTTACCTAAACCTCACACATATTTTTGGACTTCCTTTGGTATTTCTTTGAAATCCTAGTGTAGTAGTTGGAATTTGACATTTCCTCCAAAGGCAAAAGTATTGAAAGCTTGGTTTGGTGCCCAGTCTTAGGGATTATCTGGAATGGAGGGACCCTTAAGAGTTGACACCTATTTAAAGGAAGCTGATCATGGGGTGCATGCCATTTGGGGAGATCTTAGAACCTCTGTAGGTTTGTGTTTTTGTTTCTGCCTCTTAGATGTCATATTGAGAAGCTTTGCTTTGCTGTGTTGTCCCTACTATGATGTAACAGTATCATCCAAAGATGGAATGAAGCCACCAACCAAAATTAATCTTTCCTTTTTTTAAAGTTTATTATCTCAGGTATTCTGTTATAACCATTGAAAACTGATCAAATATTTATCTGAAAGACTCTTTCTAAGAGTTCTCTTCTAGATAAATATCTGAATCTGTTGAAACAAATGCTCCTAAATATTTTAG
>NW_008327458.1:34311-34988 GCF_000622305.1 Nannospalax galili
TCAAAATTTGAGTTTGATACTATGTTTTTAAAAATTTTACTCTATTTTCCTGAGGATTGGCTACATTACATTTTTATATGTATAAATTCATGTTTTTAATCCCTTACCTAATACAGATGGTAAAGCATTATTTTTCCTTGATACATCATTTTTTTAGACCTAGCTGGGTTATCATTGAAGTGTGTCCTCTTTTTTCTTTTTTGTCTTTTCACAAAAGGGAAGCAATTCTAAAGAAGGCTGGATTAATTGTTAAGTCAAGATACACTGATGTTGCTTTGCATTTTAGAATATTTTACTTTCATTAAATCATAATTTTAGAAATAAGTTGAACTGTGTGATGCTGAAGCAATTACATCAGTGGTTCTGTCCCCACTGGCAGCAGCAAACATAAGTTAATATGCACTCATAGCAATGATCTACAGAATATTGGACTATATGTAGCTATTTTGGCCTATTTAGAAATATTTGATAATTTAAAATAAATATCAAATTTTACCACCTGTATCATAAGCATTACTTTTGAGAATTATAGTTTTCACTGGGACTTGAATGCATTGATTCTAATCTCAAGCTGACCACACAGTAAGTCATTGACTGTGTCTCACTTTCTTCACTTGTAAAGACAAAATGAAAATATTTAAGAGATCAAATTAGTTGATGTACATAAAGTCCAATAT
>NW_008327458.1:35860-37260 GCF_000622305.1 Nannospalax galili
ATATATATATATAATTTTATGTGTATGAGTGTATTGCCTGCATGTATGCATGTATGTAAGTGCACCCATATCCTGCAATGCCTGAGGAGGTCAGAAGAGTGCATCAGATTCCCTAGAATTGGAGTTATGGATGGTTGTTAGACACCATGTAGGTGCTGGAATTCAAACTCCAATCTTCTGTAAACGGAACCAGTGCTCTTAACTACTGAGCCTCTTCTCTAGTCCCTGTCCCATTATTTTAAAGACTATGGTAAATTCATGGAAAAATGAGCTTACAAACTTGCCTTTTAATTCCATTTAACTACCCACTTCATGAACCTGACATGATACTGAACGTTAATCTCATTGCCAAATCTATAAAATAAGGATAATGTTTCTTCCTAATTTATTTATTATGACAGCAGAGTTGTGGAGAGCGGGCCCACGCGGGAGTGCCCAAGATGGCGCCCGGGCACCCTGCCAAGCCCCATGACGAGTTAATGGCGCATGTGCAGCAATGAAGGAAAGCATGGCTGCTGGCATAAGGGCTCGGGTACAGAGTGTTCCGACCAATCCTGTCTAGCGATCTGGCTCATGTATCCTACGGAATGTGGTGTGATTGGAGGGAGAAGGAGATAAAAGGGGATGGAACCGGGCAATTAAAAAAAGAGAGAGAAGAAGTTTGAACCGGCCATTGGTGGTCGTTTTTACTGGGCTCTGCTGGACAGAGCCCGGGGAAGCGCAGTTGGTGGCCCGCAGGGGAACCTCTCATTCTCACTTTTACTTTCACTTTTGCTTTCGCTTTCACTTTCGCTTCTTCCTTCCTGGATAGTTTTTTTGTTTTAGTGATTTTCCTTGCCGCTGGGGCTGTTTTCTTTTTGTTGCTGTTTTTGTTCGTGGTCCCTTCCTGTTGTTCAGAGTGCAAAGTGTGACTGTAATACGATAAGTAAAAGAAAAATGAAAGGTAAGGTTTGCTAGCAATTTAAAGTGCCCGGTTTATAGGGACGGAGAAGCTCCTGGAAAAAAAAAAAAAGAGAGAGACAGGACGAAGCATATATTCACATAAGGAAAAACATGGGAAACTTACAAGCTAAGCCTAAGGTACAAAAGGCTCTGATTCAGTTGCTGAAAACCTGTGGAATAAAATTAAAGGACTCCACAGTGGAAACATTCCTTGAGGCAGTCAGGGAAGTGGCTCCTTGGTTTGTTGAAGAGGGCTACGTTAACAAGGAGTCATGGGAAAAATTAGGGCATGACCTGCTTAATGCGGACACAGAAGGGAAATTACCCAGAGGTGTTTTGGCGGTTTGGATTTTGGTCCGCTCCTGCCTGACAGATACATCGGGGAAATATATTGAAGATCTGAAACGGGGTGAGCAGGCATTGGAGGAACTAAAGGAGGAATGCTCCATAAACTCTCA
>NW_008327459.1:0-981 GCF_000622305.1 Nannospalax galili
CAGCCATGGCAAAATGGATAATTCCTCTAACAAGTACACATGGAAAGAACTTATAAAACATAAATATGTTCCTCATGATGCCGAGACATTCCCATGCTTTAATTTTTGCAGAATCCAAGACTTAATTAGCAAAACTAACATATGCACAAAGTAGACTATAATCTGTCAAATGATGCAGAATAGTAAAACATTATCCAAGAAAAATCTTATCACCTATAGACACCAGATTGCTGTAGTTCTCCAACATCAACTCCCTGTACAAAGCCCTCTGAGCAGAATTTAGGCATTCCCACTCCTCCTGGGAGAAGTCTATGGACACATCCTTGAAATGCAATGGATGCTTAAATGAAAAATGACAATTAGTACATGTGCCCTTAAACAGGGTACTGGACCCAAGAAAGAAAGAGATAATTAGTAAACAACTCTTCCAAATTGATTGAGAAATCTGAATTAATAAAAATGATATTCCTTAATGGACTAACTATCTATCATCCACTCTCAAACTCTGTGCAAAAAAGAATAGCATCAGACTACCAGGGATTAAAGGAGAGAATCTGCATTAAATGTAGTATTTTGTGTGCTTTACTCTGTAAACTACCAGAAGAAAACTTATTCCTAACAAACTAAAAACAACAATATCGGGGCTGGAGAGATGGCTCAGTGGTTAAGAGCACTGACTGCTCTTGCAGAGGACCAGGGTTCGATTCCCAGCACCCACATGGTAGCTATGAATAGTCCTTAACTCTAGTTCCAGGGGAATCAAAAGGTCTCTTTTGACCTCCGTGGGATTGCATGACACAGGTGCACTCACATACATGCACGCAATACACTCGTACACATGAAATAAAAATATTTTAAAAAAAAGATAGCTAGGAACATAGCCCAGTGGCAGGATCTTGAGTTTACCCTGACGAAGTCCTGGGTTTGATTCCCAGCAACAAAGACAGAAGGGGAAGAGGAATAGAGAAGAATTCTCCAGAC
>NW_008327459.1:2373-12560 GCF_000622305.1 Nannospalax galili
TAAAAGATGTTAAAAGGATATGGGAATGGAGCTATTTTCCAAAATAAACAGAAAAAAATTAGCCTAAGCAAGTGATGAAGGTCTGTTTGAATTTGTTATGATATACACATAATCTTAAAATTTCTACAGTCATAGTTTAGTCAACTAGTTTAAGTCACAAAATATATGTCTAGTCAAGGTTGATCTGACAACATTCCAGTTTTGCCCAAGCTTTATCTATATAGCACATGGTAATTAAAAGTACCAGACTGGTGGACCTAACCTTCTTGGATGTTTAACAGAAATACTTTGAGGCCTATACTAATTTGGTCAGAGGGGTATAAAGGACAGTTTTTGTTCCTTGCCCTCGTAGGTTGACTAAGTTCCAGGGGACTAGGAGCATCTCTCAAAATGTCCTGTAATTGTGGTGAATAATCTGTCCTCTTGATCAAGGAAGCTGTGGAGACCCCACCAGATGGACTTGAACCAGTGTCCTATCTACAAAGAGGAGGGTCAACGTGGAGGAAACATTTCCTCCATGCTTCCAAGTGACACCAGCCATGGTTGAGCAGGACCTTTGACTTATCTTCACATATACAGAACTGGTAAAAGAAAGGAGCCAGGGGCTCCTCCCAAGCCCATTTGACTCCTGAGGAACAGATCCTCAAATGACCTTAAAAGTAAAAATAAATTGGTTTATTTGGGCCAACTGTATGGTCTTAAACAGCCAAAAGGAAAGTATAACCAAAGATTAAAGGGATCAATATAATTCTTTAAGAGTTCATATGTATAGCTAAAAGCTACATAATAAGAAACAATGCCAGACAGGAGATACCATCTTTTGAGTTGCTGGCCAGGGTGGCCCAAGAGGCTCCCAGACAGTAACCCAGAATAGAACCAGGAAAATGAAGAGCAGACCCAGATCTTATCTAAAGGAATATTGGCAACTGATTGCTCCTAGAAGAGGAACAGCTGACCTCCCTAAAACAAAGATCTCTAGATAAGCTGACTACATTCACCAGATGGACAAGTATGGTGAACCTAAAAATTTTATAGCCACTTTTGAAAGAGACGTATCTTTGCTCTGGAAATTGTTACTGAGTATGTTAAAGCTGTAATGAAATGCTTCTTCTAAAAAATACAAAATACATAAAAACGTGCATTCTTTTTCTCTTATAAAGAATAACTCAGATCACTTGCTGTAAAATGGAAGTGGAGATTCTCATGTTAAGTGAAATAAGCCAGTCACACAAAGGCAAGGGTTGTGTATCTTCTCTCACATTTGGAACATGGAGCAGTGAGGGGCATAAAGGTAAGAGAACAATGAAGGATGAGGAAGGGGAGCAGCTGGTGATGGGAATGTGTAACTAATGGGATGAACGTAATAAAAGTGTATTATGTATAAGCGAAGGAATGTCAAAATAAAACTCCCTATTTCATACAATATTAATAAAATGTTATTAAATAAACAAATCTGAGTCTATGAATTTATTTTTAATTAACTCCAGAGAAATTTTAGTAAGAAACAAAATGCTTAAAGTTGAGAAACATATTTGTTCTGAGAAAAACTGTCCTCTCCTGGAAATGGTTCTTTAGAAATTCCTGGAGCATGCACAGAGAGGGTGTTCCAGCCAGCCTCAGCATCACTATGTCTGAAAAAAAATAAAAAAAATAAAAAAACCAGAAAAATATCCAATAACTCAAATTTCAAGTTGAAAATGAGTACAATTGTAAAAGTAGCATGATGTTGTGGAGTATATAGCGACGAACTTTGGAGATTCCTGCACAGCTGGGTGAAATAACAAAAATGTCTAGGTGTGCAGGGCAGAATTTCTGAGCCTGACCTGCCAGGCTCCTGGCATCTCCCTATTCTCCCATGGTTCCAACTTTGCCAGCCCCTCACCAAGGGGCAGGCATATGCACACAGGTTGGTGTAGAGCTTGAACTCAATCGTCTGTAGTCGGGTCATCCTCTGTTGAGTTTTACTTCTTCCAGTTCAGATCTGCTTGTTGGAGAACATCAATTGACATGTTCACAATGGGATGTCAGGGACCACAGACCAGGCTAAGGTCTGGACTGTGTTCATTGCTCTTACCTCAACTTCATCTTTTGCCTGTCATTGTGGTGATGCACAATGAGTCCCATTCTCCTGTGGGTCAAGGTGTGGTTCCACTTCCTGCCACACCAGATCTGAAAAGGAAGGCTGACTGGCTCTTCTGCTTTGGAGCCAGGTCATCACCACACGACTTACATGTGATTTCATTCTTAAAACTCCTCTTTGACTCTTGGTCATCTTGCATTCCCAAACATGTGTGTTGAAATCCCCAGATGAGGACAGGCTGTGAGCTCTGTTTAGGGGGACCACAGTGAGGGGAGAAAGGGAATGAAAAGAGCAGAAATGCAGAGTTGGAAAGCAACAAGAAAATTAGGGAGAATGCCAAAGATCAAATGAAAGGTCGCTACAGAGTGAGACAAAGAGATAACGAGCAGAAACAGAGAAAGAAATTTAGAGAAATGGAAAAAAATAAATGATAATATGCTGGAGAATTTCGAGAGAGACTAATACTGATGGAGGGAAACCCAGTGAAGTACTAATGAGGAAAGACAGAAAGAAAGGGGGAACTGAGGGCCATAGAACAGAAAGGAATCCCAAGCCCCAAGGCTGTAGAAGTGTTGCACCAGCTGAGAGGTAACAACTTTACAGTAGCAAAATTCACCATGAAGGCTGCCTGCCTCTTTATAGAGAGAGATCCATCAATTAGAATTTTAAAGTGAAAATGAACGATGCCGAAGGCCAAAGTGTGTGTGACACTACAGTTTATCCTTGCTCCTCATGGAGTCTGTGGAGAAGTGTGCACTAGGTCCACTTGGATGAACTGGAGGATAAGTGAAAGGCAGGTCAACAGGGCAGATGGACAGCAAAGGCTGAGTCTACAGAGGAGACTGAGCCAAGCTAAGCTCCTGGGAGACAATGAGGACTTCTCTCTCTCTGGATCCAATGATACACATTCCAGGCCTGTGCCATCAGGTGACAGGACCGTGTTCAGGAGAGGAAGACATTAACATAAAAAACGTGAGCAGTCAGAGGAAGAATGGAACCTTCAGCTTCCTGAGGTGCTTAAACAAACCTGAGAACTGCTGAGAAAAGTTGGTGAGATCTTGAGAAGATTGTAGCTTTGTAAATAACCTTATAAGGGATCAGAAGTCATGTGGAGTGGGGCTTTTTGAGTGTCAAACCTGTCTAGGCTGTTAGCCCACTTCCATTCTCAGGATTTCCTTTCTCTTCTGAAATAAACTTTCCTGGGACTGACCATCTGTCCCTTTTCCTGTTCTTTGTTCTGAGACACAAGAACCAGGAGGCTTCAGTATGGAGTATGAACCATACCTATAGCAAAAGAGGCCATCTCTTCTCAGCGTTAGATGTCATATTCGTGTGGTCCAGATAAGTGCTTTGGAGCCTGACATGGTGTCATCGAGACTTTCTTGGGCCTGGTTTCCCTGATATCAACTTAATATATCCATCAATTGTCCCAATTCATTCCAGTCTGTTTACATGGTTTACTCACTACCATGAGTAAGTTATTTATCAGACTGTGCTGCATGGATGGTGTTTATCTGTTCAAAGCACTGTTCCCTTGTCTAACCAGGCACAGAGTCGTTGTCTAACCTCAAATGGAGATGTTAGATACACATTTGAGTTCTCAAGAAAATAACCACACAATCCAAAGTATTTTGGCAAGACTAAGCTTTATTTCTACAGAATGGTGCATAGCTACTCTAAATTCAGCAAGCAACCATGCACAGAGAAAGCATCGAGAAGGTCCTGCTGGGTTTTATTCCTAACAGAAAAGGGTCCTCTAGCAGGAATTGCAATTTAAACATTTGATTTCAAAAAGTGAGGGCCTTGGAGGATTTGAATTTGTACCAAATGACCTATTCATCTTTTATTTTTGCATATTTTTGCTGTATTTAACCCTTTGAAAGAAACGTTAGTGCCTTTGTTTTACACTTGCCAGAGACTAGAACCTGCTTGTTAAATGGAGTCTCTCAGGCACAGCATGGCCTGACCTCCACTATCTCCAACTAAGTAGATGTTCTCTTCACGTCCTCTGTGACTTTCCTGTGCACATGTTGAAGGGTGGGTTGGATTGCTGTACAAGATTCTTCCAACAAGGTTCAGCATTCATGGTAAGGGAGAGATGGCTGGCAGCTAGTCTACTCAGTTGACCCCTTCACTCAGGAGTCTCCCAAGTAAGATGATTTATGTAATTTTATATTTTTAAGTTTTTTCTTAGAAAAAAACAGTTAAGTTACTGAGATTGTGTAAATCCACAAAATCAAAGCGTGTCTTATTCAGGAACATTCGAGCAGTTTGGAATAAGGATCCTTCCCAATACCAGATTCAATTTGCTGAAGGAGAACAGCAAGGAAGAGGTTAAGAGCGCTCAGGGACGAAGTCCGGACATTTCTTGAAAACAAAACGTTGGACTTGGTGGAACGCTGCCTTTGTCATAGATCAGAGAAATACATCATAAGTCTAAGTCATGGTACTGCAATTCATAGGATGTCTACTTATGGTTAAACATAATCACTGGCTGACTAGTCTTCCTGGAAATTGTTAAAATCTATAGATGGTTTAAGAAACTAATATACTCTTTGTAGCCTACTGATTAACTTTAAAGGTAAACCTGTAGAATGTGCTTTCTTCTTTGTGAAACTAATTCTTTCATGTGTTCTGGCACAAACACAAAGCTTGAGACTATAGTTTTGAGGGTAAAAAAAAAAGCACTGCTAAAGAATTGAACTCACTCATCTCCTCTATCAGAGGGTTGAGTCTTTTGCCTTCATTCATTTTGTCTGTCTGTCATCAGACTTGAGTCTCTACAATTTGCCTTTTTGTACCTAAGCTACCCTGAGATTCCACTTATCTGAGATCTCATTGGGGTATTTTAGTGAAGTGGACTCTGCCTTCTGAACCTTAGTGTGTCCACGTGAAACATGGAGCAGACCAAGAATTCTGGATGGGATACCAGATATATTTTTAAAATTGAATTTGTGTCTGGTAGTATATTTGAACGTGGGCACCCAGTTGTAATTTATTATATTTAGTGCTTGAAAACAGATGAAATCCATCAGGGCAGAGACCCAGGCCAAAGGGTTACATACATGCTCTTCTTTTCCACCATCTTCACTGAGTAAATCTGAAGTTTGAATGCGTCATTCCCTGGCAGTGACCCCTATTAGATTTATTCATCACCCTATGGACAGAAATCAAAACCCATAGTGGCTGCAGCAGGGAGCTCTGGAGCTGTGATGGTCTTCAGAATTGGCCCAAATAAAGAAATGGGATAGGTCCTGTATTCTGGGTTGACTAGCCATCTGCTTGTGACTACCCAGACAGTAGCTTTCAACTTGGATAAGGCATTTCTAACATTCAAGTGACAAATAGACAAGGAAAAACTGCTAATCTCAAGAACTGAAGTGTTCTGTTTT
This sequence comes from Nannospalax galili, assembly GCF_000622305.1. Classification (NCBI taxonomy): domain Eukaryota; kingdom Metazoa; phylum Chordata; class Mammalia; order Rodentia; family Spalacidae; genus Nannospalax; species Nannospalax galili. The sequence continues at coordinate 7,846 of NW_008327459.1, forward strand.
AGCTCTGTAAACATATCCAACGCCATCCCTCTGAGCTCTCTCGTCTCTACAAAGGTTCCATCTCACTGTGACTTAATAACCCAACATGGAAAGAGTTCTCTTTAGACTAGATTCCTGGGAGTTATCTGGGCCCAGGAACACTGGGAGTGGGTCCCACAATGACAGTGGTGCTAGGTGATGGGATTGCCTGGAGACACTATCTGATGCTCTTTGAGGTTTCTATAGGTCAGTGTGAAATTAACTGTGGAGGAAAGTGGTTTGTAAAATAGGCACAAATGCCCAAATAATTAGAAAAGATATCTAACAAGGGAACCTACCTTTATTGTTCTATACTGGATTTGAGGCTGAGTGATTTAATCAATATGTTTTTCTCTAAAATATTAATCAGGAAGATCATACTTTTATTGGTTTGATGTGGTAAATCACTAGACAGTGACACAAATCAGGGACTAATAAGGGACACATCTTTCTCCCTGTCACAATGTCCACTGTTCCTCACTGACTACATCTTTACAGAATATTACTTTCTTCAAACCAAGTCTTACAGAAAGTGCGCCTATATTCAGAATGAGTATCCCTAATCCAAAATGCTTGAAGACAAAAGAGCTTTGGATGTCAAGCTTTTCTGGGGATTACAAAATATTTTCATGTTCACAACCTGTTCAGTGATGACAACAAGTTTAAAGACGGAGTTTGTTTATGTTTCAAATTCATTTTATACACATAGATTGAAGGTATTTCATACAGCATTTTACCACCTCTGCATTTCTCCCTCATCACCTGAGCTCAAGTACAGAGCATTCCCACTGAGGCATTAAGTCAGCAACCAGAGGGTCCAGGTTCAGAGCTTTCCGTATACTTGGACTGAGGACGTTCAACCTATATGATAATGGGATTTGAGATAGAGTTCTGTAGTGAGCATTTTGTACATTTTATCTCAGATTAAAAAATTTACATGCCGTTTTCTTTGGAGCAGTTTTGTATTAGGAAATAGGTGACTTGTAGATCTTATTACTTGAGGGTCATATTGAAGGTATTTGTGTCTTTTACAGATTTTCATTGTTGAGAATAATGCTACATTTGGTACTGTTCAACAGGCCATTAAAGGAAAGATGACGACTCTTGCTGTGCCTGTAAAGACATTGATCCCAAAGATGAACAGGATCACCCAGAAAGAGCATAGGAATTTCAGACATTATTAGAATGGAAGACATGAGAAGGGGAGACTTTTACAGATTCTCATGAGGTGGGGATAAGATAGAGGGTTGGAGGCTTTCCTCAGAATCCCATCAAGGCTGGAAGATCAAGAACACTACCAGGATCATCGAGGATGGACCAAAAAGCACGTGTGTCTAACAAGGATATTATGTTTCTTCCCCTCACTATTAGTGTCACCCAAGGTTCACAAAGTGATATCAGTGATGGGTAGGGTACTATGGGCCAATCCCAGGCCCTTTCAGTCCTGTTCTTATTGGAGCAGGATATGCTTATGATCCCCACACCTGAGCATTCACCTCTGGGGACAGGCTGCTTAACAATGGTGTTGCTGGCAGTTAAGACAAAGCTTATGAGAGAAATCAAATTCACCTTGGTCAGTCCTTCTTGAAATCTTGTTCTTTCAAACTCATAATCTTGACCAGCAGGGACTGTTTAGGGCACTGATGTCTTCCGGGATTTTAGGGCATCCAACAACATGGTGGCTTTATTTTTCCCACCCTTCTCTCCTTGATATCCCCCTGGTATCCACTGCAGAACACCGTGATTGTGCACTTGAGTAGTGTTGATGATACTGATAGACCCAAGACATGTTTTGCAATTTTTACTTAATGTCTGAGCAGATGGTGTTATAGAGGAGTCCTGCAAGATTACCATCGTTCTACTGCCTGAGCGTCTGGGATGGTATATTTGATTATGGGCTCTCTGATTCTATGCAAGCTACATGGGTCTTTTCTACTCCTTGGGTACCTAAGAAAGTTTGGGGCACTTAACAGGTTTAGGGCTGATTCACCTTTAGTCATATAAGATACACAGTGAATTAGTTATTTTTTGGTGGGTGTGATTTAAAAAACAAAAAAAAACATGGCCAAGGAAACATATAGGAGAAAGGGTTTATTTGGGTAATGGATCCAGAGGTTCAGAGATCCATTAATGGTGGGGAGGCACAGTGACAGAGCTGGCCAGAGCAGAATGCCAAGGGATCACATCTTCAAGCAGATACAGGAAACAGAGAGAGAAAAGAGAGCGGGGCTTAAGAATGTTTAAAGCCCACAGTGTTGTGCTTCCACCACCAAGGCCAGGCCTCTTAAAACACCCCAGATCTTCACCAATGACAGGACACAACATTCTCAACATTTGGAGCCTATGGGGGACATTTTCATTCAACACCCCCATAGGCTCATGACCATTCCACATGCATTTTGCATTTAGTACACCTTCAAAATTCCTCATAGCCTTTACTAGTCTCAATAATGTTAGGTCCCTAAGATGCTGATGCAGTTGCCATTGCATGAAAACAGCCTCAGAGAGCACTTCCAGGAAAATAGAAATGTAAACACAGCATTTCTTACAAACCCTGTGACTTGGGGCTGGAGAGATTGCTCAGTGGTTAAGAACACTGGTTATTCTTGCAGAAGACCGTGTTCGAATCCCAGCACCCACATGTCAGCTAACAGCTGTCTGTAACTCCAGCCCTAGGGGTTCCGATGACCGCTTTTCACCTCAGTGGGCATTGCATGACACAGCTGCACTTACCTACAGGCAGACAATACAAGCATTCACATAAAAAATAAATACATCAATAAAAATAATAAAATTTTAACAAAAGAAACCCTGTGACGCTAAGGCATTGCTTATCAGAAGACCCCTGCCTCCTCCAACCTAATGGTTAACTGCCCCAGGCAGATGAACATGTGCCACACATAGAGTGGTCTACCTACTACAACCAGATCCACCCAGGCCCTGGAATAGCCTATGAAACCTGTTTAAGCCCCAATGGGGCTGCTGCTCTTGTGAGACAGCCCAACGGTTTATTCCCCAACTGTTTGTCCTTTTTTATCCACTGAGAGATCTTGTTTGGTGGTTTCCCTACCAACTTGCATACATCTGGTGCTGAAACCCAGGAGGGATCCCTAGGTCCCCTGGTAACTTAGTTCCTCCTTTACCAAACCAAACTGCTCCCTTGACCCTCCCACGGGGCAGATCATATGCCTCCACTGACATCAGCCCCCACCATATTCAGCTCCACATTTTGATTCCATCTCTTCGGTTGTTTTCTTCTCTCCTACCCTGCTCACTGCCTTCCTTCAACATCCTGGGTGTTTCCTTCTCAGAGCTGCCCGTTCAGTCTCTCTCTTTCTGCCTCTGTCTCTCTCTGAAAGTCATCCTGGTACACAAGGTAGCATCCCTTCACCCTTCAGAGTCACCATCACCCAGTTAGGAATGTCTGTTCCTAGTGATTTGGGATTTCTCTCAAGAAAACCTGACACACAAGGCATTCCCTTTGGATCAAGGATCACCACATTCATCAACACTCACTCTCAGTCTTTTGGCCTGCTTCCTTTCTTCCTCCTAATGCCTCCCATATTTCTCTCTTTTCTGTCCAGCTTGTTATGCTTTCTGTCCCTTGGTACATATTGATATTTTTCATTTTGTTATTCTCCACTTTTATCCTTGTGCTCTTAGTGGGGCTCCGACACCTGGGGTTAGTGTAAAACACTCCCCCTGAGCACCCTCTATCTAGGCACTAACTTTGTCTTAGGAATCCTCCTCTGTCATGAGAGAGTGAAAGTAATGGTTCCACTGCTTTGCGAGAGTACGCAATCTGAGTGGGCCTTACCTGTGGTTCTGGTGAGGTCATATAATGTACACAGGCACTCACCTTCAGGTGACTGAGCATGGTGATTTGCCCCCGCCTGCGGGGACCCTGTACAGGTAAGGCTCGAGAGGGACCACTCCCTGAAAGGAAAAACGGGCGAGAAAGAAGAGACGGAGCCCAAGCAAGTCCACTTGTCAAGGGTCACTTTATTGTACTGCAAGCTTTTTTTATATACAGTTTGTATTCAGAGGGGGTTGAAGAAGTTGGTCAAAGGTTACAGCATTCTTATGGGTATGGGAGGGGGACTGAGCAATTCAGCAATGTGACTGACCACCAGATGTTCCAAGAGATTACTACATGACTCATTTTTCCGAGAACTGTTTGCAAGAGGAAGAGAAAGATAACCTTGCCATAAATTCTTTCCCAAGGTTACTTGTGCAAGCAGAATTTCCTGCTTAAGTCAAATTTTGTATATTATATTTTTTGGTAATGATTGTTGTTTCTCCAGCTCCCGACATCTCACTCTTTATTAATAACTTTAGCAAATGAAGGACCTGTCTTAGGCTATGTGGTGGGTCCCCCAAGTCGGGATTCTTGTTTCTTTTGGTGAGGCCCCTGTCTTAGGCTACACAAACTGCTTCCATGTTCAGTACCCACAAGTTTGGGGTATGCCCCTGAATCATGGGTTTGTGCTATTCCCATCATTGAGTACCTTACAGCTGAGAATCTGCCTCCAATCTCTGGCACCACAATATTCCCGTCATTGATCTTTTCATTAGCGACTAAAGTTCCACCAAGTATTGGGTGGGTTAGCAAGGGTGGAAAAGTCTAAGGGTGCTGAGGGGGATCCAAGGGATGTGTCATACTCACTATCCTCTGGATCTTCAAGCTGTAGCCGATG
>NW_008327459.1:12719-14845 GCF_000622305.1 Nannospalax galili
AGCTAAACAGATACCTCCCTTGTCTGCTGTTAGTAGATCAAGTCCCCGTCTATTCTGTAAGACAACCTCGGCTAGTGAGTCTACCTGGTCCTGAAGATCTTGTACAGACTGATAGACCATATTAACATCATCAATTAACTGCTGAGATAATTTGTTGTAAGTGTCTATTGCCACTCCTACACCAGCTGAGCCCGTAGCGAGGGCTCCTGAGATACCCAGTCCAATAAGCAACGGAATGAACTGGACCGCTCTTTTGTGCCTAGGAACGAATGTGTCAAAGCTAGGCAAAGGCACAGGCTCATCTCCTGGAATTATGTCTATGTCTGGCAAAAGCAATGCGGGGGCACATGAACCAGTCCAATTAGTGGGTAAATAAGGATAGGCCATGTTATTTCCACATACATAAATTTTTCCCCCCCCAAACAGCCTGTCTGAGAGGTCTTGATGAACCTAGAGCAGGTAGTAAACATAGCTAATCCAAGATCTACATCAAAGGAATTATTTTGAAAAGGATTAAAAAGACAAACAGATGTATTGAAGTAATGGGGCAGGACCTTAAAAGGCGTGGAATAGCTACAGTTATCTGGAGAGGGGAGTATATTAGATTCATTGTTTAAAGGTATAACTAGAGGCCATGAAGTTCCTAATGCAAGACACAGCCAGCAGTCCTCTGCTAGGGAAGGATTAGAGTGGTTCAGGGCATCATGGGTGGCAGTAAGGATCTCCATGGTCTGAGGGTCTAAATTAAGGCCTCTGGGTTTTGGTAGTAATAGGGGATGATAATGGAGGTGAGGCAGGAAAGACTCTCGTTGTTTTTGTAATGTAGTTCGAACATATTCTTCTTTAACTTGGTCTGTCGGGCCCCCTCCATCTGATATGTGGATCGGAGCTTGTTGTGGCCAACATGCCTTTTTTCCAGGTTCTACATAACAGCCTGCACTAAAAGTTTTAGAGTTATATTTTTCTGATCCTATTACCTGAGTATTAAGGGTCCAATCTGAGCCTCCAGAGGCCGTTTTATAAGAAATGGCCGTGGAGTAAAAATACAGGGTGTTATTTCTATTACATTCAGTAAAGGAGTTATAACAGGATGAGTGCATAGCTTGAGTGAAGATACAATCATTGGGGCACTCACCATTCGCTGGTGGTGCGATAGGCTGGGGCTTGGACACACACTTCCAGCTCTGTTTGAGTTGCTGGGTATGTGTTTCGTGAATAACAAGATATGCAGTCTTGTCTCCACAACCTACATATTGGGAATATTGACCGGTTGGTATGGTACCCCAATTGCCACCTCTACATTCACAACGGGGGCTGTACTGAGTTAGCATAAACCTGGTAGCATTAAATGGCTGAAGGCCACCATCTATGTTCTTAACTAAATGTACAAAGATACAAGCCCACCAGGGACTCGGGTGAATTATGGGCCACATGATGTGAAATTTGAGCTTATCTCTTTATAAATTGTAACACCGACCAGCGTCACGATGAAAATGCAGCAAACAACAAAGGTGATGACAACAAAAGTGGTCAGAATTTTCAATCTTGAGCAATTCATGGAGCCGGCACCTGTGGGTTTAAAAAGAAAAAATTTTCTTTCTCAAGGAGTTTTATCTTCCTTGGAAGAATTATTATTAATTTGTTTCACTAGTCTCTCTGGGAGGACTAAAGGCCTTTATAAGACGCTCTGGCAGCCACCGAGCGTTTCCTGCTTTAGTGTCATACACGCAGGCTGATCCCCGGCCCCAGATGAGGACGGGATCGGGGCCCTGCCACTTAGAAGTCAGGGGATCTTTCCATAGAGCCTGGGCGTAACCATAGCTGGTTTGGGGGTGCCACAGGCAATCTGCAGCTGTTCTTTCTTGTTTATCCAAGATTAAGTAGTTGAGAACAAAGAGGGCATGATTTAATAAATTCTTTTGGTTACCAGGGAGTGGGAACAGGGCACCTCCAGTTGACTGTAATTTTATTAACATGTTTTTTAATGTTTGGTGTGCCCTTTCAACAATTCCTTGGCCTTGGGGATTGTATGGGATTCCTGTGACATGTTTGATCTTAAGTTGAGCACAGAATTCTTTAAAATGGGTACTAGTATAACCAGGCCCATTGTCTGTTTTGATAATTCT
>NW_008327459.1:19527-20702 GCF_000622305.1 Nannospalax galili
AATTTACAAGATCTTTTTTCTTAACTCGGACTCCTCTTTCTCTGAGGGAAGACTTCAAGTCTCTAATAAAAAGACTTGACAGTTGCTGGCCCATTTTTTGAGACAGAGACAACTTACCTCAGATCAGGAGCTCCTCATGAGCGGTGAGAGTGCAGATCAAATGAGGCGGCAATCCGGCGCAGTTACTTTCACTTTGTTGGAGACCATCCTCAAATGCGTACCTGGGTCTGTCTTCAACCGCCTCTGTCTGGTGAGGGTCCGTACCTTGAGCCCCACATTTGGGTGCCACTTGCCCCCACCTGCGGGGACCCTGTACAGGTAAGGCTCGAGGGGGACCACTCCCTGAAAGGAAAAACGGGAGAGAAAGAAGAGATGGAGCATAAGCAAGTCCACTTGTCAAGGGTCGCTTTATTGTACTGTAAGCTTTTCTCACATACAGTTTGTATTCAGAGGGGGTTGAAGAAGTTGGTCAAAGGTTACAGCATGGTTGCCACTTGCCCCCACCTGCGGGGACCCTGTACAGGTAAGGCTCGAGGGGGACCACTCCCTGAAAGGAAAAACGGGAGAGAAAGAAGAGATGGAGCATAAGCAAGTCCACTTGTCAAGGGTCGCTTTATTGTACTGTAAGCTTTTCTCACATACAGTTTGTATTCAGAGGGGGTTGAAGAAGTTGGTCAAAGGTTACAGCATTCTTATGGGTATGGGAGGGGGACTGAGCAATTCAGCAACGTGACTGACCACCAGATGTTCCAAGAGATTACTGCATGACTCATTTTTCCAAGAACTGTTTGCAAGAGGAAGAGAAAGATAACCTTGCCATAAATTCTTTCCCAAGGTTACTTGTGCAAGCAGAATGTCCTGCTTAAGTCAACTGTTTGTAGAGCTATATTATATTTTTTGGTAATGAATGTTGTTCCTCCAGCTCCCGACATAAATATATGTTCATGACTATAATATCTTCTTGGTCAATTGTTCCTCTGATCAGAATGAAGTGGCCCTCTTTATCTCTTCTGATTAGTCTTAGTTTGAAGTCTATTTGTCAGATATAAGAATTGCAACCCTTGTTTGTTTCCTAGTGTCATTTACTTGGAATTTTTTTCCTTCCTTTCACCATGAGGGGTTATCAATTCCCCAGAGCCTCACCAATTTACCATGCATCACAATTTTGAAGGAAA
>NW_008327459.1:22052-23115 GCF_000622305.1 Nannospalax galili
GGTAACAGATTTGGATTAAATGAGTACAAACAAGTATTGTGTTACCTATAACTACTGAAAGATATCTTTTATGTTTCTCTGTATTATGCAAATGTTACTTTTGGCACCTCTTTTACCCATAACAAGAATGATTTGACTCAAGAAAAGCTAGGTCTACCCCTTGAACCAGGCGTATGCAATCTAGAAGAAAAGTTTCTGTGAAGCTTGGTTTAAATTCTGATCAGTTTATTTCCTGTCAATAGGTATGTGATATAATGCCTCCCTTTCTTCTGAAAACTATAAATCAGGGTATAGAAAACTTAAAAGGAGACTGGTTCTGTTTGCATTAGAATAGCCTTCATTTGACACAGACTTAAGAAATTCTTGTTTTAAGGTCCCTTTCCTGGGCTTTGCCTAGTTAACCTGTGGTGGTAAATCTCTTCCAGTCAATGTTTATTGAGAATGTTTGGGTTTTGTTCAAGCTTTATCTATATAGTACACAGTAATTATAGGTACCAGGTATGTGCAACTGACCTTCTTGGATGATTAATAACCATAGTTAAATGCCCATACTCATCTGGACAAAGGGTCTTAAGGGACAGTTTTGTTCCTTGCCCTGGAAAGTCAACAGTGTCCCAGGGGACTATGGGACTCTCTAGATATTTCTGTAAATGTGAAGAGTCACCTGTCCTCTTGTTCATGGAGGTCATGGAGACCCCACCAGAGGGACTCAAACCAGTGTCCAGATTGCAAATAGCAGGGTCAACACAGAGGAAACATTTCCTCCTGTTGGGAGACCTCTGTTATGCAAAGTGGAAGCCCCTTCACACCGGACACCTCATGTAGCTCGGGATTAATGTGCTGCAGGCTCCTTTCATAGCAGGGTGTCTTCCTGGCATCTTCCCTGTCTCTCCTTTTGAAGTGTCCACCACGAATGCTATAACATAAACATGGCCTTTGGCTCTGAAAGGTACCATGCCTTCCTGTAATTTTTCCTAGCAGACAACTGTCTGGCAGAAATCCACTTCCACATGTAAATAGAATAACTCACAAAGCATCTAACAGCCAAAGCTTTTACCACTAC
>NW_008327459.1:25238-25618 GCF_000622305.1 Nannospalax galili
ACTCTTTCCATTTGTAGGGTGTCCCTCTGGAATGAGTTCTCTGATGTGATTTAAGATTTGAACTTTTGGAAAAGGATTTGTTACATTCCTTCCATCTGTTACCTTCCTCTCCAACATGGATTCTGTGCTGGCCTTTAATGTCTGCAGCCAACTTATAGGACTCACCATTCTCTTGGTATGTGTCGCGTTTCTCTCCACTATGAATTTTCTGATGTCTTCTAAAAGTTGACACAAAGGTGAAAGATTTGTCACATTCATTACATTGATAAGGATTTTCTCAAATATGGATTATTTGATGCTTTTTAATAAGCAACAGTCACTTAAAGGATTTGCAATTGTAAGGTTTCTCTTCAGAGAGATTTTTTTTAAGTGACTTAAGA
>NW_008327460.1:0-2933 GCF_000622305.1 Nannospalax galili
TGTGGTACTGTAAACACAGCCAGCTACACATGGCTGGAGATGGCATATAGTGTCTAGAGGAAAATCCTACTTTTGTCACATCCCTAGATCAACATAATTTCCTACTATATTCTAAGTACATAGGCTTATTTTTACACACAAGTGTACCTCTCGTCACTCCTCAAAGAAGCTTCTTTTTTCAAGAGATGGAGACTATTATGTAGTTCCACAACTGGTCAAACTCAGAGAATAAATGTCTCTGAGAGCCCATCCTTCAGTGACACATCTACAATACAACCTCTGCATCTAAGTCTCGGGGAACATAGCAGAACACGGAGCAAAAGAATAGTAATGCATCTCTCAACTCTCACCTAAGTAGCTTTACATGATAATCAACCCAGAAAGCCACAGCTGGCCAAACTGCAGAGAATAAGAGAGTGTAGAATGCTCGTCCCTCATTGGACTTTTGTATCAAACCTCTGGCACTTGAAGGCTCAGATATCATTACAGAAGAGCTGGCAAAAAGGCCATGTAACCAGAGATGGTGGATGACCACAAGGAAACAGTTTTCCAAACAGCTGGGAAGTCACTCAAATGAGCTCAGAGCAATGGTGACAGCATTCCCAAGACCCATGAAAGCTCAGGACAGACAAAAAAGTGAGGAAGTAGGTAATAACCCCAACCTTAGCAACAGACAGCTGCTGGGAAAGGGACGGTCCATTTTCTTTAAGGGTGTGATGCTCAGTAGGCTAACACAACTCCAGTGGACAGACCCAACCCAAAGGGCATTTAGGAATGTAAATTGGCTCAAGGGGCCTTAATGTATGAAATTGGGTGGAGGTGGGCAATGAGAGGGGCACAGACAGGAGGTCAGTTCTGAATATGGTCAAAATATTATTTAACAAAATTAACAAAAATTCAATTTAAAAATTTTAAAGAAACAAACAAAAGTAAAAAGAGAAGAAATGTGTGCACATACCTTTGATTTCTACATATGGGTTTAAAAAATGTCCTTTCTGGGCTGGGTTGGACTCTTCCACAGTACCATCATGGAGAATGGAGTTTCCTTGTTACCCAACCATATCTCCCCCTCTTCTGAGGTTGTTTCTACAGTGGATACCCTCAACCATCCCTACCCAGTCCCTGGAGCCTCAAGCCTCACCTTCTGATACTTTTCTGTGTTCAATTCAGATAAAAATTATTTATTTTTCAGGAGTTCTAAAGAGGATCAAAAGTCATATTTCTCTCTGTCTCATACCGGTTTGAAATATATATATATATTACAAGGGACAAGGGACAACAGGATGTGGGAAGCCTAGTACTTACTACTCTGAACCAATTACCTTATTTCTATGGCTCGCTGTCATTGTTTTAGCCATTTAGCCATGGGTACAAACAGCACAAAAATAGGCTAATCTGGGTGGGATGGCTGGAGAGGCATGTGAATACCCTGGGATGAACTTGGAAGGGTGGAGTTAACATATTGTCATGGGAATATGTTGACCTTCAATGACCTTCAATGACCTTCAGTGTTGACCTTGAATGTCCCTTGGGTCTTCAGGATTATCTCTGCTGTGGTAGGTGGGGAGTTTATACAAATTTATCCCAGGAAATTTTGTCTTCTGCTGATTTTTTACCCCGTTCCCCACAATATTGGTATCCACACTGAGCAGTACAGCTGCACCATCTCCGTCACTGGTGCTGCTCCAAGTACCTTGGAGTCTGGCAGCTCATCTGGTAGGTGGTGGGATCTCAGAAATTCATTGGTCCAGCTCCATGCCACCACACACTGAAAACTGCTTCCTGAATGCCAAGCCACGGTGTTTTTTCAAACTACAAAGGATACAAGAGGGACTTTTCAGTCTGTTCTGAAAAGCACAGTAGAACAGAGATGATGATATTTCTTAGGTCGTACACCAATGAGAGGGCCTCCATTATCCCGCTCAGCAGCAATCTGCAGAAATAAAGTCTTGGGTATGTGTTTCCGGTGGGATTACCTGAAGCTTTGCCCTCACTTCTTTTGACTTTTCCTACCCCAGTTCCCATCTCATCACCTGAGGCTGCTGTCTCCTGTTCAGGAGCCTGGCTAACCTTAGCCTTCCTAGTCCTCCTATGATAGATGTTGTCTGCTGAGTGTGTTGACCTTGATGGAGGAGTACGTAGGAGATCTTGAAGACCCCAATACTCTTCAATAAAGTTCTAGGGGATGATGAGGAAAATTCATGTTCATAATCCTTGAACTCCAAATTGCACATTTTCAGCATGAGTACATCTGTAAAGTTGTCTCAGGTCTTGAGCTCTAGATGAACAGTAGAGCAGATGCAACATATGCATGATACCTCTTGTTCAATCCCTGGATTGCCATCAATCAAACAAATAAAGAACAATGAAAACCAAAGGGGCCTGATTCCTCAGAGGTAACTCATAGCTATGGGTTCCAGGTGAGCTGTCTGGTATTTGGGTCCATACTAATCTGATCAGAGGGATTTAAAAGGACAATTTTTTGTTCTTTACCCTCCAAGGATGACTAAGTCATAGGAGACTATGGGGCACCACCTATTCTCTCATTCAGGGAGGTCATGGAGGCCCCACTAGAGGGACTCAAACCAGTGTCCAGTCTACAAAGAGAAAGGTCAATACAGAGGAACGTTTCCTCCATGCTGCCAAGCGAAGCCGTGGTCCAGCAGGACCTTCTGACTTATCCTCACATAGACAGACCTGGTAAAAGGAAAGCTAAAGGAGCCAGAGCCCCCCCCCCCCAAAAGCTGGTGAGTGATCCCTGAGGATCAGATCCTCAACTGACCTTGAGAAAACCTTGGTTAATTTGGGCCTACTGTATGCCCTTAAATATCTGAGAGAAAAATATAACCAAAAATTAAAATGATCAATGTGTTTCTTTTAGAGTCTAAGGAATTGTACTTCCCAGACATTAGGCTTAAGTTTATATAAAATAT
>NW_008327460.1:3067-4102 GCF_000622305.1 Nannospalax galili
AAAACAGGAGGCACACACAGAGAGACAGGAAGTGGAGCCAGGCTATAAACCCTCAAAGCCCACCCCCAACGATGTACTTTGAAGGAAATTGGGGCAACACAGGACCCCTAACCACGGAACTTCTGGTCTCTCAACCATCCAGTTCTATATTGGGGACTTCCTCTTTCCCCCTGCCTGAGTGTCGAGACAGGTCACATGGACAAGTCCCAAGAGAAACCGCAAGAATGGCCGAAAACAAATCTGTCCTGCAGGCCCTGTCTCCCCTGCAGCAGCTGTGCCCCCCAAATCCCCTTGTAGTTGCTTCCCCAATATAAGACTCTGACCAGCCCCTATGTCCCTTGCAGTAGCTTCCATCCTGCAGAAATGCTGCTGCCCTTCGCTGTGCTAAAGAAACAGAGTCTTGTTTGTTGAGAACAGATGCGATTTCTTTCTTTCTCTCCTCTAGTTCCTGTATTCTGTGTTCCAAAATCCAACACATTCTACCTGCTGCCAACACTGCCTGAGCTCTGTCTTGCTTCACATACTCAATAAATTCCCTAATAAGAACAATTTGCATGTTAGAGCTTCAGTAAATTCAACTGTTCACTGGTCTTGGGTCCCTTCATCTTTTCCTTATTCTCTCTCTCTGTCTCTGTCTCTCTCTCATTGTCTCCAAATTCCAGACTCTTTCAAGTAAATCAGAAACTCTGGAGAATGCTGACCACACCAGGGGTGGATGCATATCAAAATTCATGTTCGTCTTTCAGGATGACCCAAGTTTTCTCATATTTATAAGTGGTTTATAGGCAACTATCCTTAGATTCTTTTTATATTGTATATGTATACATTGAGAGAAACTTCCATAGTAAGTTTTCACATGTCTCTTTCAAATGGATTTTAGTGTTAGTTATCCCTTCTTGTAGTCTGTCTTATGTCTTACTCTCCCCTTCCCCACCCCATTCAACTCACTCTATCTATTATTCCCCTATCCCATTTATATTGCTACATTCTAACTCCCCTCCAGTGACCAATATACCATAGCACCTTATTAATTTC
>NW_008327460.1:4960-6441 GCF_000622305.1 Nannospalax galili
AAAAAAAATTTTTGTGTATTTCATATACAACATCTTAATTATCTTTATATCCCCTTCCCCATAGGTAGCTTCGCATAGCCCCTCTGCTGGATTTCATACATTCTGTCATTTATGTTAAGGCCTACCGAGTCATCTTAGTGTCCTCAGACACCCATCAGTGCAAGTTCATCCACTGGAGTCTAGTCAGTCTATCTAGAGTCATTTCCTTAAAGAAGGCCAGCTCTTATCTTGAATCTAAAGCCCACTCAATGGCAAGGAATTCGTGTGGTATTGTAAACATAGCCAAATACACATGGCTGGAGAGGTCATAGATCCTAGAGAAAAACTTATTTCTGCCACATCCCTAGACAAATATAATTTCTTACTGTATGCTAAATATGTATCCTTATATTTAAAGACAAGTATGCCTCTCTCCACTTATGAAAGAAGCTTCTTTTTTTTGCAACAGATGAAGGCTATTACAGAGTTCTAGAACTGATCAAATGCGACAAGTATATGTTACACACCCAGCCTTAAGTGACACAACTGCAATGCAACTGCTACACCTAAGGCTCAGGGAATATAGTGGGACAAAGGAAAGAAAGAATGTTAATGCATCTCTCAACACTCATCAGTGATGCTTTTCCATGCAACAGATGGTGATTAGCACAGAAATTCACAACTGGCCAAAATGTAGAGAAGAGACAATTGAACACATTTCCCTGGATAGGACTCCGCCATTAAACCTCTGCCACCCAGGGCTCAGGGACTATTGTGAAAGAGAGGGCAGAGAGACTGTAAGAGCCAGGGATTATGAATAACTGCAATGAAACAAAGCTTTCCAGATGACTGGAAACTTGCTCATATAAACTTATATCAGTGGTGACAGCATGTGCAAGGCCCATGCAAACTCAAACCAGACAAAAACCCAGAATAACAGTGGGGACATGGGTAAGAAGCACTGATCTTAGCTGAGAAACTGGCAACTGACCTCTGCTGGGGGAGGGAGAGTTGGGTTGCCTCTTCCCTCAAATGATGATGTCCTTTAAAGTACAGAAGTTTCTCAGTTTCATAAGGTCTCATTTGACAGTTGTTGGTCTGAATAGCTATACTATTGGGGGCCTATTGATAAAGTCCTTACTTATGCCTACAAGTTCAGTATATTCCCTGTTTTTCTCTCAATCAGATTGAAGGTCTTATATTGAGGACCTTGATCCATTTGGAGTTGAGATTTGTGCAGGGTGAGATATATGGATCTAGTTTCATGGTTTCAAATGTAGCTGTGCAGTTTGAACAGCATTGTTTGTTGAAAATGCTCTCTTTTGTCAAATGTGTACCTTTTTTGCTTTTCAAAAAAATCCTTGAGTCGATAAGCATATTTAGCAATGTAGCAGGACATAACGTTAACACAAAAATCAGTAGCTTTCTTATATATCAACAACATTGTGGAGAAAGATGTTAGAGAAACTGAATTTATGATAGATACCCAAAATATAAAATAT
>NW_008327460.1:6525-6696 GCF_000622305.1 Nannospalax galili
CTTTCACGATCCTGGATTGCATTAATATTGTGAAATTGGACATCCTGCCAAAGGCAAATCTGCAAATTCAATGCAATTCCATTAAAACTGCAACACAATTCTTCACAGAAATTGGGGGGAAAAGGAATTTCAAGCTTCATATGGAAGCACAAAAACCCAGGGCAGTCAGAA
>NW_008327461.1:0-254 GCF_000622305.1 Nannospalax galili
AGGACAGCAGAGTTGATGGAAGCCTGAGGCACCAACCCCCACCAACCGGTGTACCAGACATGGACCCTACAAAATGGCAACACTCATAAAAAATGGGGCCAAATCTCTCACATTGCCCCACTGTGGACATGGTGGCTGGACCTGTATGTATGTAAACTTAAAACTTGTATTGAGGGAATCCCTCCCCCAAAACCCACCCTGGCGTGTCTAGAAAAGCCGCCAAACTACTCGTAGCAATGGGTTCTATGCTTGCC
>NW_008327462.1:0-699 GCF_000622305.1 Nannospalax galili
TTTCAATTAAGTGGTGTTGGTGATTTTTATTTGGAATCCGGCATATAACAACTAGGACTCTCCACCCCCTCCTTTGCACACATTACATACATCCCAGGCACATATAAATTTTCAGATGGTTTCCTCCCAGTCCAGGTGTCAGACCCAGGCTGTCCTCCAGGTGATGCTGGACAACTTTAAAATAGGCTATTCAGGAAATTACAGCATTAAAACCTCCCAAGTTGAAACTTAATGTAAATATCAGGTTATACTGGGTTAGAATCCCTGAGTCTGGATGGAGGCTACCTGAACCCTAAAACAGACTCATGCTTACCAGAAGAGGAGGGAGAATTGCCCCATAGCTATGAGCAGATTATGGAGGAAGTGTTCTCCTCCTATCCAGATTTTAAAGATGAGTGCCTACATGCAAAGGACCATCTTAATCAGACTCCTTGATTTTTGTGTTTTGGGTGCACATAGTTTTTATGGAATTATGTCATGTTTGTCTACAACAGTCATTTTCCATATGTTTGAGATTTCATTTAATTATGTCATGTATGTCTGTAAGTTTCTCCTGTGTTGAGATGTCATGTAATTCCATGATGTGTGTCTGTGATTATCGTCTTCATATGTTGTTTCCGTCAAAATAAACAGGCCACTTCAGTTATCCTTTTCATTCATTTATTGTTCACAAAATTATTGGTTTTATTTTTTGCTTTA
>NW_008327463.1:0-287 GCF_000622305.1 Nannospalax galili
CAGTGTTACAATATGACTTCAAAATGTTCCACTGTGACATCACAATGCTCCCGAAAGATATCACAGTGCTCCAATGTGCCAACACTATTGCCCCATGTGCCATTAATTTGCTCCAATATGCAAACACGATATTACACTATGACGTCACAATGTTCCATTGTGACATCACAATGCTCCAATGTGACATCAAAGTTCTCCAATGTGCCAACACTATCACCCATGTGCCATTATATTGCTCTACTGTGCCATCACAGTGATACAATATGACTTCACAATGTTCCTTTTGC
>NW_008327464.1:0-849 GCF_000622305.1 Nannospalax galili
GGCCAAGATAAGAAGTCTTTCATCTGAGTAGGATTCTCTTGCTAAGAACAATGATTTCTCATCAATGAGAAATAATTGTCCAAATGACATCTTATATGAACTTAAGTCTTGGACTCTTAAAAAATATATTGATCATTTTAATCTTTGATCATACTTTCCTTTTTGGTGTTTTAGACCATGTAGTTGGCCCAAATAAACCAATTTGTTCTTACTCTTAAAGTCAGTTGAGGATCTGTTCCTCAGGGTCACATTGGCTTGGGAGGAAGGAGCTCTGGGTTCCTTCGTCTTTTCTTCAGCACATATACTAAACTTGGAATGATACAGAGAAGATTAGCATGGCCCCCGTGCCCAAAACATCTTTTGAAAAATGATTTTTAGCAGTGCAAATAGGATTTTCTTTGGCAAATCTAATTATTTTAGAAATTAACTTTAAAATATATACAGTTGTTCAACATATATAAACACACCTTCTGTCCTGTGTCCAATATACACTAAGTGACAATAGCACTAATATGAATCAAAACAAGTACTTTTAGTGTAGACAAAGAAACAACAGTAACCAGTCAAGAAGAGTTCATCAAATTTCTGAACCACAATAGCATAATGAAGAGTGAAAAAAATGCAGTTGGGAAGAAGATGTAAACTTAATGTTAGATAAATTTTCACATATTAAGTAAAACAGGCTGTGAACCTACAGGCCCCATAGAGTCCTGTTTGGTAATAAGAGGAGTGTAAGCAGAGAACAAAGTTGTAAACAGGATGCTGATCTTATTGGAATTATCTACACCCCCACACACACCCAATACACCAGGTGACTGAGTTTCTCCACAGGAAAACAGACTTTCTCTC
>NW_008327465.1:0-218 GCF_000622305.1 Nannospalax galili
TGTCCACACACTCATGTTTGATTTTCTCTTTTGTTCCATTCATCTACTTGTCTGTTTTTGTGTCAGCACCATGCTCTTTTTACTACTACAGCTCTCCGATAAAGCCTGAACTATCACGTGGTAATCCCTCCAGCACTTTCTGTTTAGAATTGGTTTGGTTCTTTGCAGCCTTCTTTGGTTCCATATTTATTTTAGGATTTCCCCCCCCCAAATGTTCC
>NW_008327466.1:0-4453 GCF_000622305.1 Nannospalax galili
ACAGAGCAGATACCAAAACATGGAAAAAGCAACAGAAACACCCTTCTTGAAGTAAGCAAACAGCTCCCTTTTAGAAAGGGAGGGATTCAGTATCTTATATGGTCACTGAATCCTCCCTTTCCCGTTGTCATTATTGGTCCTGCTTGGATTTACACCCCCAGAGGTCTCTTCTTTCCTGCCACTCTTCACCACAGTATATTCTGGGAACAAGTCGTTGCCATCTTAAGGAACCTGCTCTGACTTTCTCTATCTGCCTGTGTCACTTCTCACTCTCAAAAGAAATGGACCTTACAGCTTGATTGCAATTAGAAATGTGAACTTGTTTTGATAATGCCAGGTCCAAACAACTTTACATGGTCTTTTTCCTGAAGGATACTTTAAATATTGACCTGATTCCTTGGGTTAATGTGAAGGAATGATTCCAAAAAGCTGAGGTTAGGCTTGGCCTGTGCTTATCCTGGTAGTCATTATGGACTTGACAATCTGTTCCAGTGAAAACACTGATGATGAGACTATAAGGACAGGGCTTATTTATTCAGAGAGAGAGAGAGAGAGAGAGAGAGAGAGAGAGAGCTAAAACTGCAGGAGAGGTGAGTGCCTGCTTTAGAAGATCCAGAACTATGTCATCCCAATGGTCTAATCGAAAGGATCTTCCTCTTCTTCTCTTAAGGCCTACTTTCTGGTTGGTGAGCTGTGTAAACAGCTAGACATTCTCCCCCACCCAGATGGGCTGTTTTCCTTCATACAGTATGGGCC
The DNA here is from genome assembly GCF_000622305.1 of Nannospalax galili. Classification (NCBI taxonomy): domain Eukaryota; kingdom Metazoa; phylum Chordata; class Mammalia; order Rodentia; family Spalacidae; genus Nannospalax; species Nannospalax galili. The sequence goes on from NW_008327466.1 coordinate 757, forward strand.
AAAATACATCCTTCATCTGTTATCATTGTAAATTCCATGTTAGGTGTTTAGATACAGCAAGGAGAATCTAATTCCCTCCTGGTATTCTTAATATACATTTTAATGATGGGCCAACTAATAAGTAACATTTGTGCCTTCTCAGTTGTATGTTTATCAGTTTTACTAACATACATACACACATTTATATATACACATACATACATATATCTATGTATGTGTTGACCAGGCTGGCTTTGAATTCATGGTGATTCTCCTTCCTAAGTTTCTAGAGTGCTGAGATTACAAGTATGACCCACTGTGCCTGGGTTTTTTTTTATTGCTATTTTTCAGAATCAATGTTGTGATTGTTGTTGTCTGTTGATATCATTTTCTAGTTGTCATTTTCCTGTGTGTTTCTCCCATTTTCTAATGTGGAATATTAAGTGACTGAGATTTTCTCTTTTTTTCTGTCATTCTCATTCATGCTTGAATTTTCATCCCAACACTGCTTATGTTAGGGCCATCAGGGTCTGAGTTGAGTATTTTCCAGTTGTTGGCCATTTATTCCAGAATGAAACAAAAGCCCAGGCAGATTGCAAAGTAGGGAGGAAAGTATTCAGAAACAAAGGAGAGAGAGAGAAAAGTAGCAGGCCACATGATTCAGAAAGTACTTGAGGGTCAGAAATATATAAATATATGCATATATTATGTATAGTATATATTCATGTATCTTAATTTTGCTTATTGATACCACTGGGCATATCTTGCTAGTGTTTGTAGTGCATCAGATTCACATTTCATTTTGAGCAAATAGTTTTCTACCTCACATTCAAAAGCTTCCCCTTCCTCAAACCCCTCCACAGTACTCCCTTCCATATTTCATGTCCTCCATTATTACCTACACTTTATTCATTTAATTTTGTTGTTTTAAAATAAAGTAAGAGATCTGTTTAGCTTTAATTATGTATTATCAATAAAAGATTTTTAATTGAATTTTTATAAATTCCACATAATATATTTTAATTATATGTAGACAACCTCCCCTATGTGCACCTTCTATTACTTTTCCATGCCTAACTTCGTATACTCCATTATATATATTTTTCCATAGTTTAAAGGTCTACAGAGTCAAATATGTGTTCCTAAGTGTCCATGACTGAAGTCCAGTTTACATACTCAGAGTTACTACTTTAAAAAGACCGATTCTTCCCCTTTCAGGAGTTAACAGCTGTCAATAGTTCCTCAGCTAGAGTTAGAGTTTCCTATCCACTTCCCCACTTTTATGGTGGGATTTTGTCTGGTTTAAGCTTATGTGGGACTTGTGTTTGCTGTCACCACTGCTGGGAGATCATGTGAGTAGCTGCCCAGAAGTCGGGAAAACTGTTTCCATGTGGCCATCTAACATCTCTGGCTCTTAGAAACTTTCAGACCTGTCTTACAATAATGTTCTCTGAGCCTTGGGAGGCCAAAGTTTGATACAGGTGTCCTATTCAGGGATGAGAAGTTTGCAGCCTCTCATTCTCTGTGCATTGCCCAGCTGTGGGTCTCTGTTTTAATAACCATCTGCTACATAAGGAAGCTTCACAGATGAGAACTGAGAGATGCATTAATCCATGAGTATAACAAAAAGTCATTAGGAGTTGGTTTAATACTATGTTTATTTAGCAGAATAATATTAGTATGCCCACCCCTATGTCCTCCAACCTGGCTAGCCACAAGTTCCTACACTTAACATCAGTGTGAGATATAGGCTACATTTTGTAAAGTGAATCTCAAATCCAACCAGAAAGTGGCTGGTTACTGCCATAATATTTGTGCACCATTTTACCACTGGGCTATCTTGCTAGTTCTTGTAGCACATCAAATTCACAGCTAGTAAAGCTGATTACCCCTCTCTCTAGTAGCATGGGTTGTACCTTACAGCACTATTAAAGCCCGTCAGTAGAGATGAAGCTTTGAAATCAGTACCAGCTTGATTTCTCCTTGTTTGTTCCACAACTTCTGTGTGTACTGTCTTCATCAATAGGGTCTTGCTGTCAAGTTCTGGTGGGTAACCAAGAACAGGGGCAATTGTCAGTGATGTTTGAGAGTCCTTGTTCCCTGGTCAACAGTTTCAAAAGAGTTAGTCAATGCCTTTAGATAGGACTTCTATATTAAAATTCACCCATTGCAGAAAATAGTGAAGAAAGATTGTAAGAGCCATAAATGGTGCTTGACCATAATGACATGCTCCTGGTAACTTGATCATATGAACTTACAGCAATGGCGACAGCATGCACAAGATCCACAAAACTCAACCAGACAGAAACCTGCCTAGAACTGGGAAAATGGGCAGGAAGCTGAACCTTAGCTGAGGAACTATTGGGAGCTGATCACTGCTTAGTGATGGAGAATTGATCTTCTTTAGTGGAGTGACAGTAGATAGGCTGACTAGGTTCCAGTGGATGAACTCACACCAAAGGATATCTAAGCCCAAAAAACTTGACTTAATTTACTTAACGTATATGACAGAATGCACAAAATCCTCTGGGTGGGCTATGGGGGAAGGGCGCAGAGAGGAGAGGGAGTCTAAATATGAGTAAAATGTATTGTATCATATCCACAAAAATTCAATTAAAATAAACATTAACAAAGGAAAGGGGGGGTTCTGGAGAGATGGCTCAGCAGTTACGAGCACTGTCTGCTCTTGCAGAGGATCCCGGTTCATTTCCCAGTACCCACTTGGAGTCTGACAACTATTTGTAACTCCAGTTCCATGTGATCTGATGCCCTCTTCTGACCTCTGTGGGCATTGTATGACACAGGTGTACTTACTTACATGCACACAATACAGTCATATGCATAAAAAAAATAAATATTTTAAAAAGCAAACAAGGAGTCCATTCCTGGCATTGGACTTCTTTTCTAGCCTATGGTGCCTAGTAGGAGTGATGCCTCCCTGTTATAGGCTAACCCCTTTTAACCTTTTTTTATACTATATATGTATATACTTTAAGATGATTCTATAGTGATGTTTCCATATGACATTTTTTATTTTGTGTTTTTTGCTACAGCATCTCCCAGCCCCAGGTGGCCTTGAGTCACAATGTAGACCAGGATGGTCACAATCTCACAGAGATCCACCTGTCTCTGCCCCCCTCAAACTTCCTAGCACTGCAATTAAAAGCTTGCATCACCATTTCCAGCTATATTACTTTTTCCAAAAGTCTAAGTGTTAGTTATCTCTCCCATCCACCTTCCTTTGTGTTGGCTTTCCATTCCCCACCTCCTATAACCTTTCCCACTTCACTATTCTTTCTCATGGCCATTTTCTAGATTCCTGCATTCTATAGATTTTCAGTTGAAATATGCGTATCTGTGAAGGTCTGAGCTCTGATCGAAAGTCAACTCAGAGTTGGAACAGGAGGCCTCAGTTCCCAGGGAACTTGGATGTTCTTCTTCTGCAGTTATTCCTATCATGAGACTGACTGTTTCTTGAACCTTATTAAATGTACATAAGTAAGCTTGTATAACAAAGCTGCATAGCTAATAAAGTTATAAGTAAAGAACAGAATGTTTAATAAGTACAGAAGGACAGATACGATTCCAAAAAGAGCTGAGCCCTGGGAACACGAAGGTACTGCACATATCATGAAGGAATTGTAAACATCATGATGAGATTATCTGGCTTGAGAAGAACATTTTCTCTTCCTCTTGTACTATAAATAAGGTTACTTCT
>NW_008327466.1:4504-6612 GCF_000622305.1 Nannospalax galili
GGATCCTCAAGCCCATCAGGATTGAATTGTGGTCACTGAACCATGACAGCTGGTACCCGAACAGGGATACCTGACATTGCACCTGGAGGAGGAGTTGATGACAAGTTGCAGTTTAAGTAAGTATAATGGGACAAGGTAAGTCTACTCCTCTTGTTTCTTTATTTTCTCAGGTGGAAAAAGCCTTAAGAACACTGCTTGATTTTTGGTCTGTGTGGGCATTCATTAGAACAACTATTACACTAATTAATCAAGATCCATATAGCTTGTCACCAACTCAGGTTTTTCATACTTCTAATGAAGCAGTTAATCTCTTTGATGTTCCTGAGGAGTTAAAAAATAAAGTTGCTAAAGAAATTCAAGAGGTTACTTCTTCGGAGCCTTCTTTAGAAACTCCTGTAAGGAAGGAGCCTTTAGTTCCTCCTTGTCTGGCTCCAAGTTTTCCAAGTTCAGATGAAACAGAAGACTCATTAGATTCTGATGAGGACTCAGTTATGGCTCGATGCATTAGAAAGGAATTACAGAGACTGGTTGTGACTAAGCATAAAGTAAAAAGGAAACCTAAACGAAGGTGAAGAGTAACAGCGGCTCTTGCAAAATTGTTGGCACAAACTTCTGAGTCTGAATCTGACTCTGAAATTATTATGTCTAAAGCTGCATTTCCAGTTATTCGACATCCACCTGTCAATGGAATTGCAGCACAAGCATCTACTTATGAAAGTATAGACATAGATCACATTTCTAAGGTTCGAAATGCAGTAACACTATATAGTCCACAGTCACCTTATGTGAAAGAAATTATTTTAGGCTTGGTTAATCATTATGGGAATCTTGCTCGAGAGGATTGGAAAGTTCTGTGTAGATCATTGGTGAAACCATCAGAGTATATTCAATGGACTATATGGTATAATGAACTTGCTTCCTCAAAAGCTAGAGAGAATGCTGCTTCTCCTGATGCACATATTCGAGCTATTATTTGTCCCATGATAACAGGAACAGGAGCCTGTTATTTGCCTGCACAACAGGCTAATGCACCTGAGATTATACATGGTAAGCTTCAGGAGATCTGCCTTAAAGTTTGGGATTATATACAGCCTGAGGGAGAAAAGCATGGTCCTTGGCTTAAAATTATTCAGGGATCTCAGGAGCCATATGAAGAATTTTTGGCTCACCTTCAAAAGGCTGTGGAACGTTCTGTTCCGGGGGTTGCTGCTCAAGAAGTAATTGTAAAAGTTATGGCTTATGAAAATGCAAATGAGGAATTGTCAAAGAGCTATTTTACCTATAAAAGAGACAGACATTATAGGATATGCCAGAGCCTGTTGTAACGTTCAGTTTTTTGTCGTAAAGATGCAGCTTTTTGCTCAAACTTTGGCAGCTTCTATAAATCCTCAAAAGGGGACAATGAAATTGAAACTAAAATGTTTCAGTTGTGGTACTGAAGGACGTGTTAAAAAGCAGTGCCCTAAGGTACCGCACTGACCACCAGGTAAATGTTCCCACTGTCGTCGTAGTGTGCATTTGTAGATCTAAGACAGATTTTGATGGAAATCTTATAAGAAATAGTAAACCGATGCCTGTGTTTCAACCACAACATTTGGGAAATGAGACTTGGGGCCTTCCCCGAGGCCCCTCACAAGTGATGGGGGCAGCCAACCATCTTTTCCCTCAGCCATAACTGTAACAACAGCACCCTGTAATGTTTTCTTATAGAATGCATATGCTACAATGTTAGGGAGAGATTAAAAGTAGAGTATTATGATGTTGTCTCTTTGCATTTTATTTTAAGTACTATTGTTTTCTGTGTTTCTTATAAGGACCAATTTGTTGTATAAGTTTGGATTAAGTACCTATTCCCCAAGTCATGGGTGCTTGGTCCGATTCATGTAATACAATGTTTTGTTTTGTTTTTTCCAACTCCAGATTGACAGCTCTCTTCAAAGGGATTCACCGTGAAAGTAAAAAATTTTAGGCCAAGAAAAATGCCTTTTTGAATTAATCATATTGGTAAATTGTCTTCTGTTGTTTGAGCTCATTGAGATGCTGACTCTGGAGGTGGGATAGGATCCTCCCACTTCAGACTCAAGCCTATTATCTCAAGATATGTTCTC
>NW_008327466.1:7598-8281 GCF_000622305.1 Nannospalax galili
TATGTGATTTTATTTATTATTAATTTTGTTTATTATTAATTTTTAAATCTGACCCAAGGAGAAATTTTATCTCATGCAGATAAGTATTTTTTATAGGAGTTATCACTCCCACCTGAAGCAGTGAATGTCTGGATTAAGCCAGGAGAATCCCATGATTGAGTACCAGGAAAGTTACTGATACAAGGCAAAGGGTTTGGTTTTGTCTCTACAGGAAATGGAGTCTCCTTCTGGCTTCCCAGCCGATGGATCCTTTTGCGGACTTCGACCAATGAAGATGGCAGTATGGCACAAAAAGGATCAGGAGATACCACTCCAACCAATGGCAGCATTATTGACCAGTAAACATTGACGTCATCAGAAAAAGTTATCACCTCCCACTTAGGGTCAATTGAATGCCTTGACTTCTAAGGCTCAGTCTGTGGTTAATCATACAGGAAAAGAGCTTGCCCCAGAACATCTATTCATAGCTATGTGTGCTTTGATTACTTGCACCTCTGCTGCTGAAACTGAGGTAATCTATTGGGCTCATGTACCTAATCCTCCTCTTCTCCATCCCAATACGTGGAAAGAACCTACTAAAGTAGTTACAACTTTTCCTATGAATGTGTTGTCTCCACCCTATGGAACAGGTCAGCCAGATTATCCTAATGAGGAGGGGACTGTTTTTAATTATACTCAATATG
>NW_008327466.1:8951-17124 GCF_000622305.1 Nannospalax galili
CTTATAGATTCCCATGAAAATGCATTGTCCCTGGGAAAGCAGTCCTATTCAAGGACTCATTGTGTAATTTTTTTCAAAAGACTGTTACAATGAGGCAAATGTGTGATTGGCTTGATTATTGCCACTATTTTGGGACTCATCACTGTAGCTCCTATTGCTACTACTGATGGTGTGGCATTTCAGAAATCTGTTCAAACGCAAGACTTTATTGAACGTTGGCATGATGATTCTCATGAACTTTGGACACATCAGGCTCAAATTAATTCACAATTACAATAAGAAATTGTGGCTCTACAAGGGGGACTTCATTGGTTGGGAAATAAGTTATTGGAATTGCAAAAAACTATACAATATGTATGTGATTGGAATTATTCTCAAATTTGTATTACACCATATAAATATAATGATTCAAAATATGAATAGAAAAATATAGAATTGTATATTCAAGGCAAAATAGATAATGTAACTTTCAATGAGATATATGAGATATTTTCAGAAGAAATGCCTTCTACAAGTTCTATTGATCAAGTAGCTACTACCTTAGCAAATAACCCTTTCTGGTCTTGAACCTTGATGATGGTGGCAAAGTTTGTCACATAGTCTTGGATCTTCAGCTGTTACTTTTATAATACTTTCATGTTTACTGTTTATACGATATTCATGTGTCCTTGGAATCATATCTCACCTTAATAATAAGCAATCTGATGAAACATTAATTACTGCTTTGCATTATCACAATGAGAAAATGAAGGCTGAAAATAATAGAGAATAACTTCCATTGTGAATGGTTTAGTGGGATTTAGCATGCTTTTCCTTCTATGGTTATTGAATCCTTGTGGCAAATCAAGGTGAATGTACATGATATGAGATTGCACTCCCTTCCGTAACAAAGGCCAGTAGTCAAAGGTGGGTAAAGTCTTCTGAGAGAAAGTTGACTTAGACAGGGCATAGCTGATGGAAGCTGCATGCCAATGATGGGTAAGGATTTGCTCTAGCAGAAGACAACCTAAGACAGGCATGGTCCTTCTGTCCTGGATATAGCATGATCTGGGGTTACAAAGAATAAAGGGGAATTGTGAAGGTCTGAGCTCTGATCTGAAGTCAACTCAGAGCTGGAACAGGAGGCCTCAGTTCCCTGGGAACTTGGATGTTCTTCTGCAGTTATTCCTATCATGAGACTGTTTCTTGAACCCTATTAAACATACATAAGTAAGCTTGTATAATAAGGCTGTGTAACTAATAAAGTTATAAGTAAAGAACAGAATGTTTAATAAGCATGGAAGGACAGATACGATTCCAAAAAGGGCTGAGCCGTGGCAACACAAAGGTACTGCAAATATCATGAAGGTATTGTAAACATCATGATGAGATAATTTGGCTTGAAAAGAACATTTTCTCTTCCTCTTGTTGTACTGTAAATAAGGTTGCTTCTTAGAATAAAGTATGCATTGGTACACACCCCACTGCATCCCCTGCGTCCTGATTTCTCCTGCACCTATACCTCGGGATCTCCAAGTCCATCAGGCTTGAACTGTGGTCACTGAACTGTGACATGTATCTAAATACGAGAGAGAAAATAGGGCTTTCTTGATTTAGGTTATCTTACTCAGGACGATCGTTTCTAGTTTCATCATTTAACTGTGAATTTCGTGATTTCTGTTTTCTTTTTCTTTATTCATTTTATTTGTTTTATGTGTGTAAATGTATTGCCTGAATGTAGGTAGGTGAACCTGTGTCATGCAGTGCCCATGGAGATCAGAAGATGGGGTTGGATCCTCTAGAACTGGAGATACAAATGGTTGTAAGCTGTGATGTGGGTACTGGGAAATGAACCTGGGTCTTCCGGATTTTTAAGGTGTGGTAATTAGTGTTAGCCATTTGTCTTTGCCTTATTGTTTGGAGGTCCTTGAAGTGCTTTAGGAAAAACATCACTCTGTTTTTTGTTGGCTATGACAGTTGCTGAACATTTTCTAATCCTAGCCAGTTTTGAAAAATAATATTTACAACCCCACAAAATTATTGCGTTTGGAGATTCATGAATTATTTTCTAATAGTATAAAATGAAACCATGAATTTTGAAGAGCCTGCTTCCTACCTTTCCCCATTCCAATCCTTTTTCCCACCCTTTTTTCTTCCTGATATGGGTGTTTTGCAAGTTGCATAGGCTGACTTGGACTCCTGGGCTCATGTGAACCTTTTGTCTCATTCTCTCATGCAGCTGTGACTATACAAATGTCAATATGACTAAGTACACTGAGTTGTTTCTGAAATACATGTTGCCTTTATACTCATTTTGAATCCTCTAAGAATGAAAACAACAGGGGCAAGGATTGAGGTGTCATATTTCCAAACAACAACATTGCTTTTCCTGTTGTGGCCCAAATTCTTTCTGGGTCTCCTGCATGGTCAGACAAACCATATAATCTATTTTATGTGAGTTTATTAACTTACAAAGGAATGACTACCCAGTGCCTAGCCCCATGCCTCCAAACCCAGAGCCTGCCTCATCAGACTGTGCCATGCCCATAGCCCCGTTAGCATTCGCTCATACCTCTGGGGCCAGTGATCTCGTCCCAGGTCCACAGGGAGTCAGTCCATTCTGTCTTTGAGGTGCTGCACTGGCTGCGAGTTTCCTACACCATCACGCTGTACCAGCAGCTCCTGGCTTCCTTCCAAAGATGGTTCCCAGCTTCCCTTCCTCGTTCCCGTTCAGTGTCAGGCCCCACCCCTTGGAGGAACCAGCCAATTCAGAGAAACTCTGCCCCATTCTCTGCTCTTACAATCTTTGTTGGGAGCTGTTTGTCTATTATGTACATTGAGCTGTGGCAGGCTTGTTTACTGAGTTTGTGTTATGCACACCAGTATCTAATCTGCCTAATCTGGAGGAATGTGTTTATATGGAGAGCCTCATGACACCTGGCCTTGAGGCTATAGTGGTAAGCAAAAAGATCAAAGAAGCCTTTGATCTGACCGCTCCTTGACCCTCAGATACAGGTGGGGAAAAACAGCTGTTGATACGAATTGAGTTCTTCTGTATAAAAAGGCAGAGCTGAAATAAACCGGGGCTGTAGGCACTACTGTTAGCCCTCCCAAGTACCTTTCTGTCTCTTATTTTTTCTTTCAATCCTCACTCCCCCTTTCAGGTACTGTCTGTCTTGGCTGGCTGGCACCAGCAAATCTTCCTGTCCATTTTCCTCTAAAGTCCCTGAGCCTTGGAGGGGGTGATAGATGTACAACGATCTCTCTTGTATCATGGCGTGATAGTGGCTTCTTGGGCCTCCCCATTAGTCATCCTTAGGCCACGACCACTGATCCATTCTCTTACAATAAAGACAAATGGACGGAAATAGACACATTTAAACAAACATGAATGTAAATACAAATTCCTAGATGATATCCCAGTAGGTGTACTATACTCATTAAACAATATACTTATGATGGCTTCTCCACTTAGGCCTGTAGCCTTTCTCGACAAAAGGCATGGCCCTGGTCCACAGCACCAGATGTGTTTCCCACCCCTAGGAGCAGGCCTTATCCAATTAGAAATTTGTCAGTTGTACATGTGGGGTGGAGCCATTATTGCACTTGTAGGTATTGCTTGGCATGTCTGTAGTGTGCAGCACATGGGGTCCATCGTTGAATAGACTTATAGGGGATCCTTTCTTCCCCAACCATCTGTATAGAGCCTTCTGGCAATATGAACGTCATCCATTGAGTGGCGCAGAGTTTTTTTTTTTCTTAATCTCAGTTCCATCTCTTCTTCTTCTCCCACACTCACAATATGCAGTGTCCTCAGCAACATGGCCTTACCGACCTTTCTAGTGTACAACCGACATTAATGGCAATAGCCTTGGTGAATTTGAGGACCTCAAGGGTCTCTCTCTGACCAAGAGCTCATAGGGGGTCAACCCATCCCTGATACTGTAGATTTTCTTAACAGTTGTCTATAGCTGACCTTTGTTTATTCAGGTATTTTTCAAATGGGTTTCACATCTGTAAAACATTCGAAGGAACATTAACATTAAATATTAAAGCACTCATAGACAAGGTCTCACACACCATGGAAAGGTTTTGTCCATTTGTATTAACTATTTTCTCCATAGATCCTTGTTAGGTACCATAGCATGGTGTATTAGTCATTTTTCTGTTGCTGTGATACGAAAACTTACCCAAGCAATTTATAGAAGGAAGAGTTTATTTGAGCTTACAGTTCCAGGGGAATTACACTCCTTCATTGCAGGGAGGCATGGTGGCTGGAGGTGGCTGGAGCAGGAGCAACAGAAGCTAAGCTCTCATATCATCAAGCAGGCACAGGAAGCAAGAGCGTGCAACTGAAGATCTGGCATTGCTGGGGGAGAACTTGGTGGGAAAACCTGCTTCCACCCCTAGTGTAGCCTGTATCAGAAGAGAAATGCATCTTATTTAATCATTGGGGATTCTTAACCACCCCTTGTACAGTTGTTATCCTTCAAATATCCTTTGTAAACTGTTCTGGTTTGAAAGCCTTCCAGAAACTCCTTAGTACTGAATTTGGTTTTCTATCAATTTTTTTCTCTGGGGATTTGGGGTTGACATAAGTCTTGCCACATTTGTCTTTGAGTAACACAAGTGGACCATTTCCTCTGTCCGGTCTTTTTTATATCTCTTATAGGTTGTTCTGTTATTTCACAGACATATTTTACATGCTGGTCAGAATCATTTAGATTTGCCAAAGCCTCTCTCACTTTACAAAGATCCTGTCCCATCAAAGGGCTTAGTAAAGCCATTAAAGCCCCATATCATTCTCGAGGTCCCAGTTGAATTAAACTTTCTTTCATATCTCCGGTAAACACAGTCTCATCTGGCCCAGTGAACTGGATATCATATATTGCTTTTCTCATACCTAGTTCTCTCAGTAATGTCTGCCCCTCCTTCATAGTCCTCCAGCCCCTGATAATCATGTCAGTCTCCCTTGGTGATGACCAGGTATCTTTAATGCCTTCAACCAGCCATCCCATTAAAGACTGCTCCCCCTGTATTGGCCTAGGTTAAACAGCCTATATTGTAAGGATGGATGGGTGGTTATATAACTCAGCTGTAAAGCTTCTGAAGAACTTAGACTGACATCATTTGCTCCCATGTCCCATACTCTCACAAGCCATGTGGCCAGGGGCTCTCTGCTTGCTTGCTTGTAAGTTTTTCCTAGCTTCAACACTCCCAGAATGGAATATTTCCTAGCTATAGTACAGTTACCTTTTTCTTCCTTTTTACTATTATCCGTCTTTTCCTCTGAGTCCTTAAACTTTACAGAAGTCAAAGTGTCCCTCCCTTTTTCTCTCTCCAACTCTGTAACTGGGTCTTCTAGTGCAGCCTTTTCAGCTTCTCCCACCTGGGGCATATCTTTTATGATGCAAAGTGGCCATTCTCTTTTTCCAGGTACTTCCTTTGAGTTTAGGGAAGGTAAAAGATTTTCTAACTTCTGTGTAACTTTTAACAAATCTTCACATATCCCCACATTTACAACATAGCTGTGGCCCCTGCTTTTGTGTGGCTGGCCTCTTTTTAGTAACCCATTGAAAAAACCACATCAGCACTCCCATTAGCGCTCTTCTAAAACTCATTCTCAGATTTTTCATATCCTGTCAGACTATGCCAATTCTGTGGCCTGAATTCTCTCTGGGTCTCCTGCACGGTCAGAGAAGCCATATAAAATATTTTATGTGAGTTTATTAACTTGCAAAGGAATGAGTACCCAGTGTCTAGCCCTGTGCCTCCACGACTCGGAGCCTGCCTTATCAGACTGTGCCACGCCCATAGTCCCGGTAGCATTCACTCACACCTCTGGAGCCAGCGATCTGGCCCCAGATCCACAGGGAGTCAGACCATTCTGTCTTTGAGTTGCTGTGCTGGATGAAAGTTCCCTACAACATCACACTCTACCCACTCCTAGTGTCCATCCCAAGATGGCTCTCAGCTTCCCTTCCTCATTCCCACTCCACATCAGGCCCCACCCATTGGAGGAAACAGTCAATTGGGAGACACCTGTGGAGAAGTGAGCAGATGTCTACTCATCTGAGATAGGGAAATAATGACAGAAAAAATAAATTCTACCAACGTCTAATTGAGTAAATCAATGACTTCATTGGAGCTAATTATAGGAGCATGGACAACCACAGACAGCTGCATCACCAAAAAGCCCACTCAGTCTAAGTGATGACTCATCAAACCTACCATCCTAGAGATTTCTATAAAACTGGAAAGTGCCCCGGCCTGTGGGGCTTCAACGTTGGGGGGTCGGGAGAATAACCTGAAGGAATGAAACAAACAAGGAACACAAGGAAATGGAGGCAAGACAAGGATCTGATCAAGCCTCAAAATTTTATTGAAAGTAGCAGGCATATATACTAGTAGTTGGGAGGGGGAAGGTGAGGAGAAGGGAAGTGCTGGGCAGACGCTAATTGGTGTTGTTAGGCAGATGCTATAGCTAGGGAGGGTTATTCAAGGGGCATTTCTTATCCTAAAGGAACATCTGCTAACGGCTATGGTGAACATTTCTCAGGACTAACATCTGTGGTAGACATTTCTCAAGGCTGACTTGACCTGGGTCACAAGTTGTTTTTCTACATTCTTTAACTAAGTGCTAACTTATAGAAACTTACAGAAAACCATAAGGCTGTTTTTTCTCAAGGCCATAAAGATGTGCAGGAAACCTTAAAGCTGTTTTTTCTCAAGGCCATAAAGATGTTCAGGAAACCTTAAAGCTGTCATAAAGATATTTTTCTTCTGGCCTTTTGGCTCCCAACAACTCCTCCCTTTTTTATTTATTAGAACAAATAACCAGACTCCTCCCGTGAGGATTTTTGAAGATTTCCTCACTCTTTTTTGCTCTTGGTACTTTGGGGGAGGCGAGGCAGAGCAGGGAGGGACCTTTGGGTCCCTGCCCGGGTGACTGCGCCTATCTTAGGTCGGAAGGGATCTCCCCCAAATCATACACCCGTCATGGGATGAGGCAGCAGCTTAGGCGGCCCTCCTGTCTTAGGTGTTTTAGTGAGGGGGCCACTTCTCTTACCCGTCTCTGGCTGCCAGTCAAGCTCGGCGGGCAAAGATGAATGTACCAACCTCATGCTAGTCTGGTTTTTGATGGAAGTGAGAGGGAGTGGGGCCTAAGAAGGCCGTTTATAAGTCTATAGTTGTTGCTGGGGGGATCTAAGTGATCTATCGTAAGCTGGACCATCAGGATCAGTCATTTCCTCATAATTAATAATTTCAGAAGTTAAATGAAAAGTTCTAAAATCTTCAGACCCCCCTAAAAGTTGGCTATAGTTAGTCATTATTTTAATTTGTGATCCATCTCCCCATCTTACAGGATGCAAAAGAGGTGGGTTAGGTACATACGCCCAATAAATCTCCCCTGAAGCAACTGACGCTTGTACGGTCAGCACAGCAAGAATTGCAAGAAACATATTTTCTTTTGTCAAAGGTCGCCCTGCAGCAGCCACAGTATTTTCTGCTTCATGTGTCAGTTTTTTCACTTGTCTCCAGGTGGGCAGGCTGGCTTCCTGTGTTGATCGAGCCTGCGGAGGAGACACTCTCAGCTTCTGTAGTTTATGCATCACAGATTTCAGTCTTCCTCGACTCCTCTTTTCCCTGGGCTTGGTTGTAGGGCTTAATGAGCCTGTCAGGAATCCAGATGGGAGCTTCAGCGTACTATGGAAGCACAAATGCATATCCTCTTCCCGAGGTTATTAGAATGCTGGGTCCTTTCTAGGATCCAGTTACAGTTTTTATTATTCAGAAGGAGAACATAAGAATTAAGACTTTTTTTTTGATTACCTTGAGACACAGTATCATCAACAAATAAACATTCCATCTGTTGTGAGAATTGCCCTCTGACCTCAAGCAATGTGTATTCCTTTCTAAAGTTCTAGTCTCAACCCAATGTTTGACTAAGGCTTTCCTGGGGAACCAATGAATTTACTAAGCATACTTACAGAGATGACTGAGGAGTTCCTGAGGCATATAGGTGACCTGAGAGCATTTGCACTGGAAAGCCTTTCCTAGCCTTTCCTAGATAATATACTTTAGTCCTTCCCAAACCCAGGAGTCAATATGTGATTAGGGCCAAATTACATACAGTTGGCTGGGAAGAGCAGCTGGATACTCAGGTAAGGGTCCAATGACCCTGCCTATATCT